>NC_043966.1:54228643-54311143 GCF_902148855.1 Sphaeramia orbicularis
TGTAATTTAACAGAATTTTCACTGTTTATTTTACAGGTTTTCCTGTATTTTTAAGATACAGAAAAATATCAATGAAATGACAAAAACAGACTGTGATTTTACATGTCAAATGGAAAAGAACAGGAAAAGACTGTAACTGTGAATAACTATAAAATTAATTTTTTTTAAAATATTTTTTTTCTTTTTTCACTGAAAAATACAGTTAAAATGCATTTACAAATGTATCGGAATTTCATAAATATTTCTTCTCTATTTATGAGATTAAACTGTTAATTTAAAGTTTAATACTGTAAAAAAAAATAAAATAAAACCAGATAAAATTACTGACAGTTAACGGTAACAGAAGTATTTGTTCTGTCAGTTGAACCAGACTTGTTTGTTCATTGACAAATATCTTGTGTAATTACAGGAGGTTTCACAACAAAAATGTTGAATAAATGTATTTTTGTGAATGTATAACATGTATAAGCACTGATAAACTGTCCAAATACAGTTTTTATCAGTGGATTGGACAACTGAGTCTCACTGAAAATTATTTATATATGTATTTATAGGGAATTGGATTGTTTTAATACATGTAAATATTCTTTATTAAACATTAAAAAGTCAAAAAAATATGCAAAATCTCATGTAAAGTTAGGGCAAAAAACTGTATTTGAATTATGGAAAATTACCGTATTTTTATGAGATGGTTATTTTCTGTTATTTTACAGTATTTTTTTGGCGTCCCAGCTGCCGGAATATTACCTTTTTTTAAAAAAATTATTTATTTACATTTTTTTTTTTTTACAGTGTACATTAGTGACACTAACGTTAACCTGAACCCAACTGTCGGCAGTTGTAAAGGGGGGGCTGGGTGTAAACATGACAAATTCATGGGACCCAGTATTTGTGGGGGGGCCATAGAGCAGTGGAGGCAGTCCAGTTAGAAGTTATGAAGATTTTGTGTAAAATCTGCTGTATAACAGAGGAATAGAACCAGGAGTCGGACGTTGAAAGTATGGAAAGCTTCACTTTTGTTCCACACCAGCATTAATAATAATAATAATAATACATCAGTTTTATAAAGCGCTTTTCTAAGTACTCAAAGACGCTTTACAATAAACAACCAAGGGACAAATACACATCCAACGGGTAAGCAGATACAAAGTTAATGCTAAATGGTAATCGAAGAACAAATACAGAGACAAATACTAACAAAAGAAAAACACACAAAAGAAGGTAGGTGAGAGTGGAGGAGGTTGAGTTATAGACCACACCCTCACGTATAGAACTAACTATATTTTACAATGTGACTTCAGTCTGAATGACCAGGTCGCACTTCTCCAACCTTTAGGTCATTGAAATGTGACAAATGTCACAGTTCTGCGCTGAGATGAGCTGCCTCCATATTTCCTTCTGTAAACACAGTGTGTGTCTGCGTGGTCTGGTGTTCCATCAGGACCTCTTTAGTGCATGTGGGTCACTTCAGGACCTCTTTAGTGCATGTGGGTCACTTCAGGACCTCTTTAGTGCATGTGGGTCACTTCAGGACGTCTTCAGTGCATGTGGGTCACTTCAGGACCTCTTTAGTGCATGTGGGTCACTTCAGGACCTCTTTAGTGCATGTGGGTCACTTCAGGACGTCTTCAGTGCATGTGGGTCACTTCAGGACCTCTTTAGTGCATGTGGGTCACTTTGGGGTCACATTCAGTTCAGACTCAAAACTGATAGAAGTCACATTTAATGTAAAAAATGAACCAACACATAAATCAGATTTGACCAAAAATCTAACTTGTGAATAGTATTTGAAACCAATTATTGACAGTTTAGATCAGTAGAAGGTTTAGACTAAAGGTGGACGTTTGGGTCTGTAAGGGTTAAAGGTGGACGTTTGGGTCTGTAAGGGTTAAAGGTGGACGTTTGGGTCTGTAAGGGTTAAAGGTGGACGTTTGGGTCTGTAAGGGTTAAAGGTGGACGTTTGGGTCTGTAAGGGTTAAAGGTGGACGTCTGGGTCTGTAAGGGTTAAAGGTGGACGTTTGGGTCTGTAAGGGTTAAAGGTGGACGTCTGGGTCTGTAAGGGTTAAAGGTGGACGTTTGGGTCTGTAAGGGTTAAAGGTGGACGTTTGGGTCTTTAAGGCTTAAAGGAGGACGTTTGGGTCTGTAAGGGTTAAAGGTGGACGTTTGGGTCTGTAAGGGTTAAAGGTGGACGTTTGGGTCTGTAAGGGTTAAAGGTGGACGTTTGGGTCTGTAAGGGTTAAAGGTGGACGTTTGGGTCTTTAAGGCTTAAAGGTGGACGTTTGGGTCTGTAAGGGTTAAAGGAGGACGTTTGGGTCTGTAAGGGTTAAAGGAGGACGTCTGGGTCTGTAAGGGTTAAAGGTGGACGTTTGGGTCTGTAAGGGTTAAAGGTGGACGTCTGGGTCTGTAAGGGTTAAAGGTGGACGTTTGGGTCTGTAAGGGTTAAAGGTGGACGTCTGGGTCTGTAAGGCTTAAAGGTGGACGTTTGGGTCTGTAAGGGTTAAAGGTGGACGTTTGGGTCTTTAAGGCTTAAAGGAGGACGTTTGGGTCTGTAAGGGTTAAAGGTGGACGTTTGGGTCTGTAAGGGTTAAAGGTGGACGTTTGGGTCTGTAAGGGTTAAAGGTGGACGTTTGGGTCTGTAAGGGTTAAAGGTGGACGTTTGGGTCTTTAAGGCTTAAAGGTGGACGTTTGGGTCTGTAAGGGTTAAAGGAGGACGTTTGGGTCTGTAAGGGTTAAAGGAGGACGTCTGGGTCTGTAAGGGTTAAAGGTGGACGTCTGGGTCTGTAAGGGTTAAAGGTGGACGTTTGGGTCTGTAAGGGTTAAAGGAGGACGTTTGGGTCTGTAAGGGTTAAAGGTGGACGTTTGGGTCTGTAAGGGTTAAAGGTGGACGTTTGGGTCTTTAAGGGTTAAAGGTGGACGTTTGGGTCTTTAAGGCTTAAAGGTGGACGTTTGGGTCTGTAAGGGTTAAAGGAGGACGTTTGGGTCTGTAAGGGTTAAAGGTGGACGTTTGGGTCTGTAAGGGTTAAAGGTGGACGTTTGGGTCTGTAAGGGTTAAAGGTGGACGTTTGGGTCTGTAAGGGTTAAAGGTGGACGTTTGGGTCTGTAAGGGTTAAAGGTGGACGTCTGGGTCTGTAAGGGTTAAAGGTGGACGTTTGGGTCTGTAAGGGTTAAAGGTGGACGTCTGGGTCTGTAAGGCTTAAAGGTGGACGTTTGGGTCTGTAAGGGTTAAAGGTGGACGTTTGGGTCTTTAAGGCTTAAAGGAGGACGTTTGGGTCTGTAAGGGTTAAAGGTGGACGTTTGGGTCTGTAAGGGTTAAAGGTGGACGTTTGGGTCTGTAAGGGTTAAAGGTGGACGTTTGGGTCTGTAAGGGTTAAAGGTGGACGTTTGGGTCTTTAAGGCTTAAAGGTGGACGTTTGGGTCTGTAAGGGTTAAAGGAGGACGTTTGGGTCTGTAAGGGTTAAAGGAGGACGTCTGGGTCTGTAAGGGTTAAAGGTGGACGTCTGGGTCTGTAAGGGTTAAAGGTGGACGTTTGGGTCTGTAAGGGTTAAAGGAGGACGTTTGGGTCTGTAAGGGTTAAGGTGGACGTTTGGGTCTGTAAGGGTTAAAGGTGGACGTTTGGGTCTTTAAGGGTTAAAGGTGGACGTTTGGGTCTTTAAGGCTTAAAGGTGGACGTTTGGGTCTGTAAGGGTTAAAGGAGGACGTTTGGGTCTGTAAGGGTTAAAGGTGGACGTTTGGGTCTGTAAGGGTTAAAGGTGGACGTTTGGGTCTGTAAGGGTTAAAGGTGGACGTTTGGGTCTTTAAGGCTTAAAGGTGGACGTTTGGGTCTGTAAGGGTTAAAGGAGGACGTTTGGGTCTGTAAGGGTTAAAGGTGGACGTCTGGGTCTGTAAGGGTTAAAGGTGGACGTCTGGGTCTGTAAGGGTTAAAGGAGGACGTTTGGGTCTGTAAGGGTTAAAGGTGGACGTTTGGGTCTGTAAGGGTTAAAGGTGGACGTTTGGGTCTTTAAGGGTTAAAGGTGGACGTTTGGGTCTTTAAGGCTTAAAGGTGGACGTTTGGGTCTGTAAGGGTTAAAGGAGGACGTTTGGGTCTGTAAGGGTTAAAGGAGGACGTTTGGGTCTGTAAGGGTTAAAGGAGGACGTTTGGGTCTGTAAGGCTTAAAGGTGGACGTTTGGGTCTGTAAGGGTTAAAGGTGGACGTTTGGGTCTGTAAGGGTTAAAGGAGGACGTTTGGGTCTGTAAGGGTTAAAGGTGGACGTTTGGGTTTGTAAGGGTTAAAGGTGGACGTCTGGGTCTGTAAGGGTTAAAGGTGGACGTTTGGGTCTGTAAGGGTTAAAGGAGGACGTTTGGGTCTGTAAGGGATAAAGGTGGACGTTTGGGTCTGTAAGGCTTAAAGGTGGACGTTTGGGTCTGTAAGGGTTAAAGGAGGACGTTTGGGTCTGTAAGGGTTAAAGGTGGACGTTTGGGTCTGTAAGGGTTAAAGGAGGACGTTTGGGTCTGTAAGGGTTAAAGGTGGACGTTTGGGTCTGTAAGGCTTAAAGGTGGACGTTTGGGTCTTTAAGGCTTAAAGGTGGACGTTTGGGTCTGTAAGGGTTAAAGGTGGACGTTTGGGTCTTTAAGGCTTAAAGGTGGACGTTTGGGTCTGTAAGGGTTAAAGGAGGACGTTTGGGTCTGTAAGGGTTAAAGGTGGACGTTTGGGTCTGTAAGGGTTAAAGGAGGACGTTTGGGTCTGTAAGGGTTAAAGGAGGACGTTTGGGTCTGTAAGGGTTAAAGGTGGACGTTTGGGTCTGTAAGGGTTAAAGGAGGACGTTTGGGTCTGTAAGGGTTAAAGGAGGACGTTTGGGTCTGTAATGGTTAAAGGAGGACGTTTGGGTCTTTAAGGCTTAAAGGTGGACGTTTGGGTCTGTAAGGGTTAAAGGAGGACGTTTGGGTCTGTAAGGGTTAAAGGTGGACGTTTGGGTCTTTAAGGGTTAAAGGAGGACGTCTGGGTCTGTAAGGCTTAAAGGTGGACGTTTGGGTCTGTAAGGGTTAAAGGAGGACGTTTGGGTCTGTAAGGGTTAAAGGTGGACGTTTGGGTCTTTAAGGCTTAAAGGTGGACGTTTGGGTCTGTAAGGGTTAAAGGAGGACGTTTGGGTCTGTAAGGGTTAAAGGTGGACGTTTGGGTCTTTAAGGGTTAAAGGAGGACGTTTGGGTCTGTAAGGGTTAAAGGAGGACGTTTGGGTCTTTAAGGCTTAAAGGTGGACGTTTGGGTCTGTAAGGGTTAAAGGAGGACGTTTGGGTCTGTAAGGGTTAAAGGTGGACGTTTGGGTCTTTAAGGGTTAAAGGAGGACGTTTGGGTCTGTAAGGGTTAAAGGTGGACGTTTGGGTCTGTAAGGGTTAAAGGTGGACGTTTGGGTCTGTAAGGGTTAAAGGTGGACGTTTGGGTCTTTAAGGCTTAAAGGTGGACGTTTGGGTCTGTAAGGGTTAAAGGAGGACGTTTGGGTCTGTAAGGGTTAAAGGTGGACGTTTGGGTCTTTAAGGGTTAAAGGAGGACGTTTGGGTCTGTAAGGGTTAAAGGAGGACGTTTGGGTCTTTAAGGCTTAAAGGTGGACGTTTGGGTCTGTAAGGGTTAAAGGTGGACGTCTGGGTCTGTAAGGGTTAAAGGTGGACGTCTGGGTCTGTAAGGGTTAAAGGAGGACGTTTGGGTCTGTAAGGGTTAAAGGAGGACGTTTGGGTCTTTAAGGCTTAAAGGTGGACGTTTGGGTCTGTAAGGGTTAAAGGAGGACGTTTGGGTCTGTAAGGGTTAAAGGTGGACGTTTGGGTCTTTAAGGGTTAAAGGAGGACGTTTGGGTCTGTAAGGGTTAAAGGAGGACGTTTGGGTCTTTAAGGCTTAAAGGTGGACGTTTGGGTCTGTAAGGGTTAAAGGAGGACGTTTGGGTCTGTAAGGGTTAAAGGTGGACGTTTGGGTCTTTAAGGGTTAAAGGAGGACGTTTGGGTCTGTAAGGGTTAAAGGTGGACATTTGGGTCTGTAAGGGTTAAAGGTGGACGTTTGGGTCTGTAAGGGTTAAAGGTGGACGTTTGGGTCTTTAAGGCTTAAAGGTGGACGTTTGGGTCTGTAAGGGTTAAAGGAGGACGTTTGGGTCTGTAAGGGTTAAAGGTGGACGTTTGGGTCTTTAAGGGTTAAAGGAGGACGTTTGGGTCTGTAAGGGTTAAAGGAGGACGTTTGGGTCTTTAAGGCTTAAAGGTGGACGTTTGGGTCTGTAAGGGTTAAAGGAGGACGTTTGGGTCTGTAAGGGTTAAAGGTGGACGTTTGGGTCTGTAAGGGTTAAAGGTGGACGTTTGGGTCTGTAAGGCTTAAAGGTGGACGTTTGGGTCTGTAAGGGTTAAAGGAGGACGTTTGGGTCTGTAAGGGTTAAAGGTGGACGTTTGGGTCTTTAAGGGTTAAAGGAGGACGTTTGGGTCTGTAAGGGTTAAAGGAGGACGTTTGGGTCTTTAAGGGTTAAAGGAGGACGTTTGGGTCTTTAAGGCTTAAAGGTGGACGTTTGGGTCTGTAAGGGTTAAAGGTGGACGTCTGGGTCTGTAAGGGTTAAAGGTGGACGTCTGGGTCTGTAAGGGTTAAAGGAGGACGTTTGGGTCTGTAAGGGTTAAAGGAGGACGTTTGGGTCTTTAAGGCTTAAAGGTGGACGTTTGGGTCTGTAAGGGTTAAAGGAGGACGTTTGGGTCTGTAAGGGTTAAAGGTGGACGTTTGGGTCTTTAAGGGTTAAAGGTGGACGTTTGGGTCTGTAAGGGTTAAAGGAGGACGTTTGGGTCTGTAAGGGTTAAAGGTGGACGTTTGGGTCTTTAAGGGTTAAAGGTGGACGTTTGGGTCTGTAAGGGTTAAAGGTGGACGTTTGGGTCTGTAAGGGTTAAAGGTGGACGTTTGGGTCTGTAAGGGTTAAAGGTGAACTGCGTGCAGTCTCAGTGTTTTCAGTGTATACAGTCATTTGTATAATGTCTTTTTTTCTGTCGGTTGGAGCTTTAATCGTACGTCACTGATGACAAATGAAGAATCTGGGCGTTGGCAGCTCATCATCTGATCATCCAGGTTGTGTTTTCAACCTGTGTGTGTGTGTGTGTGTGTGTTATTAGCTCTATAAAACACACACTCTATCATCTCACCTCTCTCATAAACTGGGGCCCTTGATGAGACACTAGAAGAAATGACAAATTGGTTCAGAGCAGTATATATACACTTTCTTTTTTTTTTTTTTTCTCCCTCCTGTTTTCTGCTTTAGGATGAAAGTGCTGCTGTCTGTCTGTACCGATGACACACCCTGTTATCTGCCGCCACAGAGTCACTATTAATTAGCAAACAAGCGCCTAAACATGTAGTGGATCTGAGGGTTCAATCCAAACGCTGACAGAACAGATACAGAGTTGGCCCAGAAAGACCCAAACCACAGGATGAGTTCAGGATGGATGGGTCTAGAAATACACACACACTTTAGAAATACACACACACTTTAGAAATACACACACACTTTAGAAATACACACACACTTTAGAAATACACACACACTTTTTAAATACACACACACTTTAGAAATACACACACACTTTAGAAATACACACACACTTTTTAAATACACACACACTTTAGAAATACACACACACTTTTTAAATACACACACACTTTTTAAATACACACACACTTTAGAAATACACACACACTTTTTAAATACACACACACTTTTTAAATACACACACACTTTACAGCCCAAACACACGACAAAGCCGTCCCTGTTGCGTCTTGTTGGTCTTTTCTGGAGCGTGTTTTTGTGGACCTGAGGCCATTTTCATATCAGACCCACCTGAGTGTAGACTGGATCAGGTGTGACTAATCCGTCATCTGTGGTTGGATGACTTCTCCCCCCAGGGGGTTTCTATTAAAGACACACTGTTGACCTTCTTCATCCTCATGGGAACAAATGATCAGAGTCCTCACAGCCACGAGGAGCTGACTGAGGTGGTTTATATTCACTTACAGATGGAGTTAAAAAAAAAAAAAAAAAAAAAAAAAGAAAGAGATGGCGTTAACGGTCACATGACAATTAGGCCATCCCATCCACATGTCCAGTGCTTTGGTGGAGCCCTGCAGCACCACATAAACACATGTGCTAGAACACAGGTGGTAAACATGCGGCCCAGGGGCCAAATCCAGCCCACCAAAGGGTCCAGTCCGGCCCCTGGGATGAATTTATGAAATGCAAAAATTACACTGAAGATATGAACAAAGATGTTGGAATCATTTTAGGTCAAGTGGATCAGACCAGTAAAATCCTGTCAGAATAACCTATAAAATCAGGGGTTTTCAACCTTGGGGTCAGGACGGTTGAAAAAGGAGGTTGGAATTCAAATGGGGTCACCTGAAATTTCTAGTAATTGCTAAAAAATTTAAATTTACTAATAAAAATTTACATTGTATAGTTTAAATGTTGTCTAAAATTAACGTTTATTTGCAACATATTGTAGCAAACTATTACACGATCAAAAACAAATTAATTTTAGACAAAAAAAAAAAAAAGTCTGTTTTGAATGTCTGGGGTCACCTGAAATTTCTAATAATTTATTAGAAAAAAAACAACAACTTACTAATAAAAATTTACATCATATACTTTATTTGTTACGACGGTGTATTAGTACCACATCAAAAAAATAAATAACTCTTGTCACTATGAGAATAAAGTCGTAATATTTTGAGAATAAAGCTGCAGTTAAAAAAAAAAAGAAAAAAAAAACATAATTTAACAAAAATAATGTACTTTTATGAGATTAAAGTTGTAATATTTTGAGAATAAAGCCATAATATTATAAGAATAAAGGCGTTTAAAAAAACAAAAAAAAAAAAAAACCCTCAATTAACGAAAATAAAGTCATAATATTTTGAAAATAAATTTGCAATAGTGCAATTAAAAAAATCATAATTTATAAATTGTAAGCCTTAACTCTTGTTGATGTCAGTTTCTGGTTCCAGCTCTAACCCTTCAGTCAGTTCCTCCAACATTAAAGAGGAAATCTGATCCAAATCTGTTCGGTTCTCACGACAAAAAGACCCAAACATGTGCGAACTGTCTTCAAAGTCCTTCGACTAATGCTAATGTGTGGATGGTGGGTGGGGCTAATAGGCTCAGTATTTGGTGGGCGGGGCTAATAGTCTCTGTTTGTCCTTTGTGCATAAACCCCAAATGACAGCAGAACCTCCCAGAATGTTCCAGTTCTCTGTCATCAGACCAGTGGGTACCACTGGATTCTGGAAATTATATTTTTCCACCTGTTTTTGAATTATGACGTTATTCTCTTAAAATTACGACTCTTTGTATTCGACTTCATTCCCGAAAAATTAAAGGTTTTATCTTGATATTTTACAACTTAATACGCCATTGTAATTTTTCACATATCAGCAGAACATAAACTATAACATATTTCTGAACACGGAGATATTTTTTTTTTTTATTTTATTTTATTCATCTACTAAGGAGGACTGAGCCTGCCATAGTAAAAAAAAAAATATATATATATATATATATATATATATATATATATATATATATATATATATATATATATATACAGAAATATAAAAATGGCTTGATAAGTTCATTTCCGTATCATTTATTTTGTCCTTATTTATATTTTTTTCATTATTTTTTATCCCCGCATTTATTTCTGCGTTGCTTTCTATTTACATTTTCTTTATCTCTTTTCCTTTTTCTATATTTTATTTTCATGTGACTTCTTAATATTTATTGTCATTTTTATTCATGATCTTATTTACCTCTTCAGTATTCCCCTTTTGTATTTTCTTCCTCTATTTATTTCTACATTGTTTTTCATTTACATTTTCTTCAGTATTCCCCCTTTTGCATTTTATATATTATATATATTTTAATATGGCAGGTTCAGTCCTCCATAATCTCCTGGTGTCTAATGTGCAGATCTATTTATGCCAGAAGTGAAAAAAGAATATTTTTGTAACAGCCTTCTACATTCCTGTCTCCTTTCTTCTTTCCGTTTACAGGTTTGCAGATGTAGGAATGTAAATATCTTGTAAATCGTTACTTTCAAACCCCATCCTCTATTAAATGTGTGTATTTTTCAGTTCAAATTGGTCTGAAGCTGAATATGTGGCGTCCTTTCTTTGGAAAACTCCAGGGGTTGTAAGATCAGAGCACATCTATATCCACTCCTGTTGTTACATGAGTGTTATTGGGTGCGATCCGAAGCCCCCGTCCTCTGCGTCTTTATTTGAAGTGACCCTGTTCCTGAATGCTTGAATGGATCATTTTCTCCATGAGAGCGCTGATGTTGAATCCTCCGCCTTGACACAGTCACAGCTCAAGGCTATTTTCCATCAGCTCACCTCACCTGACATCCACGCTCAGTAAAGCGCACACAAAAGGCTTCACTTCTACTCCCATCCTTTCAGATTTTCTTCAGGATCCTCAGATAAAATGGAACTTCTGAAATACCATATTTACATCAATGCATTAATACAAAATTTCAATCTGATGCAACTATGAAAAGCAACGAGAATCAAAGCAGAGCAGGAAAGCAGCCTGTCAGAATATATTAGACGGGAACTTTTAGTTTGTTATTTTTATTTATTTGGTTTTAATGCATAGATTTAAAGACACAAAGCAGAAAAGACAAATAACAGTATATGAAAAAAAAAATCAACCTATCTAACAAAAATAAATAAATACTTGCATCAGAGTTCAGTCTATTTTAAAGAATTCTTTGTAAATTGCCAGGGTGCTAGTGCTTTTTTGTTTAAGATAAATTCTAAACATTTAATATATTTTTCAAATTCCGTCAAAGATTTAAAAATTTGTGTTTTCGTTTTTTTTTTTTTTTTTTTTTTATATTTATTTTTGTGTATATGAAATTTTCCAAATAAAATGATCAAACTTACAACAAATTCTAAATTATGAATGTCATGTTCAAAATATGTAATTACGTTTTGAGATGTTATCGTTATTTTTTCATTACTTTCAGATGTGATATACACTACCGGTCAAAAGTTTTAGAACAGCCCAGTTTTTCCAGTTTTGTCTGCAAATTCCAGCAGTTCCAGTCCAATGAACAGCTGTAAATGGTACAAAGGTAAGTGGTGAACTGCCAGAGGTTAAAAAAAAAAAAAAAGTAAGATTAAATAAAACTGAAAAATAATGTCCATTTCAGAATTCTACAAAAAGGCGAAACAAGAAATGGGTGAACAACTGAAAGCAGTTCTGCAGCAGTGGAGGTTGATCAAGTCTGGAAAGTTGGTGGTTCAATTCCTGCAGGTGTCCCAACGTTTGTGAATTCCTTCCACCCCCTGTGTCTGCAGAACAGGAGTGTGGAACACACTGTGGTACCAGACCCATGGAGCAGTACTGGAACAGGACTGGACTGAAGAAAGGAGTGTGGTACTGTAAAAATGGAAAAGAGGAAAAGGAATGAACCAGAGAAGAGAGACAGAGCATCAGAAGAGGGAAAAATGTAATAATACACAACAGACTGACTAGGACAGAATGGGATTTGAACCACCAACCCTTCGGTTATTGGGCGACCTGCTCGACCACCTGAGCCACAGCCGCCCCAAAATGGAGGTGTGTCCTCCAGAGAAATGTCCAAGAAAGTCCAGGTGTCAGGAAGTCCAGTTTCCTTCAGCATCCAAAGGCACTGAAACTGGACTGGAAATGCAGACAGAAGAGGTCTGGAAGAAGCACAGACACAACAGAAGAAGAAGAAGAGTTTAGGACAGAAAACAGCTGGAGTGAGAGGAGACTGACAGGACAACAGCTGAAAGAAGAGAGAAGAGAGAGGAGGAGGAAGAGAGGAGGTCATAGAGGAGGAGGAGAGGAGACTGACAGGACAACAGCTGAAAGAAGAGAGAAGAGAGAGGAGGAGGAAGAGAGGAGGTCATAGAGGAGGAGGAGAGGAGACTGACAGGACAACAGCTGAAAGAAGAGAAAAGAGAGAGGAGGAGGAAGAGAGGAAGTCATAGAGGAGGAGGAGAGGAGACTGACAGGACAACAGCTGAAAGAAGAGAGAAGAGAGAGGAGGAGGAAGAGAGGAAGAGTTTACACTGAACACACTGAACAGATGAGTTTACACTGAACAGACTGTAGTAGACTCAGTAGTCTTCTCCCAGTCTTCAGTAGTCTTCAGTAGTCTTCTTCCAGTCTTCAGTAATCTTCAGTAGTCTTCTTCCAGTCTTCAGTAGTCTTCAGTAGTCTTCTTCCAGTCTTCAGTAGTCTTCTTTCAGTCTACAGTAGTCTTCAGTAGTCTTCTTCCTGTCTTCAGTAGTCTTCAGTAGTCTTCTTCCAGTCCTCAGTAGTCTTCTCCCAGTCTTCAGTAGTCTTCAGTAGTCTTCTTCCAGTCTTCAGTAGTCTTCTTCCAGTCTTCAGTAGTCTTCAGTAGTCTTCTTCCAGTCTTCAGTAGTCTTCAGTAGTCTTCTTCCAGTCTTCAGTAGTCTTCTTTCAGTCTTCAGTAGTCTTCAGTAGTCTTCAGTAGTCTTCTTCCAGTCTTCAGTAGTCTTCAGTAGTCTTCTTCCAGTCTTCAGTAGTCTTCAGTAGTCTTCTTCCAGTCTTCAGTAGTCTTCTCCCAGTCTTCAGTAGTCTTCAGTAGTCTTCTTCCAGTCTTCAGTAGTCTTCAGTAGTCTTCTTCCAGTCTTCAGTAGTCTTCAATAGTCTTCTTCCAGTCTTCAGTAGTCTTCTTCCAGTCTTCAGTAGTCTTCTTCCAGTCTTCAGTAGTCTTCAGTAGTCTTCTTACAGTCTTCAGTAGTCTTCAGTAGTCTTCTTCCAGTCTTCAGTAGTCTTCAGTAGTCTTCTTCCAGTTTTCAGTAGTCTTCAGTAGTCTTCTTCCAGTCTTCAGTAGTCTTCTCCCAGTCTTCAGTAGTCTTCAGTAGTCTTCTTCCAGTCTTCAGTAGTCTTCTTCCAGTCTTCAGTAGTCTTCAGTAGTCTTCTTCCAGTCTTCAGTAGTCTTCTTCCAGTCTTCAGTAATCTTCAGTAGTCTTCTTCCAGTCTTCAGTAGTCTTCAGTAGTCTTCTTCCAGTCTTCAGTAGTCTTCTTTCAGTCTACAGTAGTCTTCAGTAGTCTTCTTCCTGTCTTCAGTAGTCTTCAGTAGTCTTCTTCCAGTCCTCAGTAGTCTTCTCCCAGTCTTCAGTAGTCTTCAGTAGTCTTCTTCCAGTCTTCAGTAGTCTTCTTCCAGTCTTCAGTAGTCTTCAGTAGTCTTCTTCCAGTCTTCAGTAGTCTTCAGTAGTCTTCTTCCAGTCTTCAGTAGTCTTCTTTCAGTCTTCAGTAGTCTTCAGTAGTCTTCTTCCAGTCTTCAGTAGTCTTCAGTAGTCTTCTTCCAGTCTTCAGTAGTCTTCAGTAGTCTTCTCCCAGTCTTCAGTAGTCTTCTCCCAGTCTTCAGTAGTCTTCAGTAGTCTTCTTCCAGTCTTCAGTAGTCTTCAGTAGTCTTCTTCCAGTCTTCAGTAGTCTTCAATAGTCTTCTTCCAGTCTTCAGTAGTCTTCTTCCAGTCTTCAGTAGTCTTCTTACAGTCTTCAGTAGTCTTCAGTAGTCTTCTTACAGTCTTCAGTAGTCTTCAGTAGTCTTCAGTAGTCTTCTTCCAGTCTTCAGTAGTCTTCAGTAGTCTTCTTCCAGTTTTCAGTAGTCTTCAGTAGTCTTCTTCCAGTCTTCAGTAGTCTTCTCCCAGTCTTCAGTAGTCTTCAGTAGTCTTCTTCCAGTCTTCAGTAGTCTTCTTCCAGTCTTCAGTAGTCTTCAGTAGTCTTCTTCCAGTCTTCAGTAGTCTTCTTTCAGTCTTCAGTAGTCTTCAGTAGTCTTCTTCCAGTCTTCAGTAGTCTTCAGTAGTCTTCTTCCAGTCTTCAGTAGTCTTCAGTAGTCTTCTTCCAGTCTTCAGTAGTCTTCTCCCAGTCTTCAGTAGTCTTCAGTAGTCTTCTTCCAGTCTTCAGTAGTCTTCAGTAGTCTTCTTCCAGTCTTCAGTAGTTCCACTGGTGCTATTTCATGGCCCAGCCAAGCCTCTGTTTCTTATTCCTAAGTCTCACCCATGGCTTTAGCTGCAACTGGACCCATCAGTGCTATGGTATGGTAATGGTATGAACGCGGACCGTTCATTACTCGAGCCCATGACGCGTCATCGACAGAGGGCGTTGCTTCGCCACCCAAAAAAAAAAGGTGAAAGTGGATGTGTTGACAGCAGAGAAAATACCAGCAGTGTTATGGATGGCATCACAGACTACCTGTGAACGTTAGTTCTGTTCAAACAGACCAGTATTTATCTACACCAGGCCATGGACCAACATCTGCTGTGGAGAAGAAGGCAGTGACTCCAAACCCACAGATAGAACCTCAGCAGGACCACACACAGCCACCTGCTGACCTCCACTCACGGCGTCACAGTTCGCTTAGAAAAAGTAGAATTACCCGGTGCCTGCTGAGAACCAAAGTTTTGGTTCCTGAATGCTTTAATTTTCAGTGTGAACACGTTGCTCGGTTTAAGATTAGGTGCAGAACCGGCACCGGCATGGTTCTGTGTGGATCTGAAAACAGGTGGAGAAGGTTTAGCACTGGAACAGAAGGAGCAGGATGCACTGGAGCCCATAGAGTCCATGTGAGGGAGCATCAGACACCTCAGGAAGCAAGATGATTGGTGGACCAGTCCAGGGGTGGAGCCCACCAAGCCTGATGGAAGGGGAGGTGTCACACTGTCCAGAGGCAAGGTTATCACCGTTAACGAAAACTAACGAAATGACCAAACTAGAATTGTGAAAACATTTTCATTAACTGAAATAAACAAAAACTATAATTAAAAGAAAAAAAAAAAAACAATAACCAACTAAAACTGTATTGTGTGTTTACAAAACTAACTAAAACGGATAAAAATTATGGCAAAAAATTCCCTCGTTTTCGTCTTTGTCAACGTCGGATTGATATGAAATCCATTTCTTTTGCCCCGTTTCCACTGCGTGGTATTAGCTCGACTCGACTCGACTCGGCTCGGCCTTTTTGCATTTCCATTATGAAAAAGGACCTGGAATCTGGTACCTGGTACTACTTTTTTGGTATCACCTCCGCCGAGGTTCCAGGACTGGGGACCAGATACTAAACTGTGACGTATAACACTGCAGACCACTGATTGGTCAGACAGTTTTCTCTGTGACCTGCCGTTTTACAAAAAATAGATGCGGAAGTGGACAGTAAATATAGCGGTACATTAATCCACATGATAACAGCCCAAAACTACACCATGGTCGGTCAAGGAGATTCAGTCTTTGGTGGCCGACGTAAAAATTCAGACAAGACAACATGCAATGAGCGAGTTTATCAGCAACTCTCTGAGCAGACAACATGGAAATAACACGCCGAATCGCTATGATGACCAGTTACTGTAAAGTCGGTAGTATCTTGTAATGGAAACGGTCTCCAGGAATACCGAGTCGAGCTCAGCTGAGTAAAGCTGGTTCCACGTAGTGGAAACGCGGCATTTGTCTCTCTCAGTTTTCTGTGCTGTCTCCATACGACACTTTTTGCTCCGTCACTTGTGTTCACTTGTGGTTTCCAGTCGTCTTCTGGTCCCCACTCTACCTGGAAACATGGAGACTAAAGCAGCAGAGTCCTGTCTGGGATTGATTTGAATAGGAGCACAGAGAAGAAGAGAAAAGAGATGACAAAACTACAGTTAATACTAAAACTAAGCATTTACAAAAAAATGAAAACTAATTAAAAAAAAACAAACTAGCAAACCTGCTCTAAAAATGAATTAAAATGAACTGAATTAGAGAAAAAAAAGTCCAAACTAAATAAAACTAAACTAGAATGAAAAATCCAAAACTATCAGAACCTTGTCCAGAGGTAGGACAGGTGTTTGTGGAACCTTAAGTCCAGAGTCAGCAGGATCCACCTCCATGATGATGAATGCAGCTGCAGGTAAATGCAGCTGTGGTGCTCCTCCTTCAGTTTGAGGACAGGTACACAAACACAAACACACACCAGTTCAGTTCATCAGGCTGTGGAGAACATTATCGATTAGAACCTGAAAGACGGCAGGAGCAGTAGTTAGTCCAAATGGCATCATCAAATACTTGAAGTGACCAACAGGAGTGTTAAATGCAGCCTTCCACTCATCACCCTCCTGAATTCGAACACACTGGTCGACATCACACAGATCGATCCTGGCAGAAGTGTCTTGATGTAGGGACTGAAAGGCTGAGTCAGGAAGGGGCGGGGCTATTTATCTGTTCACCTCCCTGTAGTCAACACAAGGATGGAAGTTTACGTCTGTCTATACAGTTTACATCTATCTATCTATCTATCTATCTATCTATCTATCTATCTATCTATCTATCTATCTATCTATCTATCTATCTATCTATCCACATACATACACACACACTTTTACTTTTATACTTTTGTGGTTGTTGGTTCAGTTGGTTCGTGAATAACGGACGTTTGTCATGTTCACACATTTGAAATTTTTATCATCTATTTAAATAATTGTTTAACTGAAAAAGAAAAGAAAGAGAAAATAATCGATACATGAATCAATTCCAAAAATAACCGATAGTTTCAGCTCTAAATATAACACGGTAGATAAATGATGTTCCAGACGTAGCAGTGAATAATGAAAATGATGTCAAAGACGCAGGATGACAAGACAGCCATGGTAAACTGGCGTCCTAAACATGTGACACTGTCACTGCTGTAAAGACGTTCAGTGAGTTCTTCTCTTCCTTTTCTCTCAGTCTGTTCTGTACTTATATAAAGGACGACTCCTGGTGCAGATGGAGGATGTGGACGAGTGCAGACTCACTGTCATGATGGGGAGGGTGGGACGGACAGACGGACAGACAGTTTCACTTTTATGCTTTTTGTGTTTGTTGTTTCAGTTGGTTCTGGAATAAAGGATGTTTGTTATTTTCACACATCTGTTTCACATTTTTACTGTTTCTTTCACCTATTTAAATAGTCAACATCTACGTCCACAGTACTGAGACACCAAATATGGGCGTGTCTATTTCCACAGAGCCAATCAGATGTTCTCATTTGTCCTGTTCCAATCAGCAGTAAGGACATGTTGTGTTCCCAGATCCAATCATGGACACTGTTCCATCAACTCATTGTCCTCTGGTGTCCACAGAACTGTGCTCAGATATGGAGACGCTTCAATTTAAATAATCATTTAATAAAATCAAATTGAAGAAAAGAATTGATAGATATATTGTGATATGGATCGTATTAAATGGAAGATGAATGTGTGACTTTGAATCTTGCTCTAAAATGTCACATAACCATCATACATCATACATCATGAACCAAAATGGAAAAGAAGAAATGAAATATTATAAATTATTTTGCAGGCCTAAGTTGTTCTATTCTGATTTATATTTTGTATCTGTATTGTGTATTTTTATTGTGTGTACTGAACAGTGAATGGTCCGGTTCGTGTGTTGAGTTGAAACTCACACCTGTGTGTGCTGAACTTGGACAAAAGGTCAGATTCTACGTAAAAGTGTCTGATTTGCAGATTTGGTAATTTGGGGTTAGAGCGAGCTGAGTTAATCTAGATTATGAACTTAAAAGGGACTTTCTGTGGTCAAGAACTGCTAGCCTAATTGTGCAAGAGCGTACTTACTGAAACTCTTTGTGGTTAAACTACGCAGTGTAAACTGAATTATGGGAGCAAATGTCAAACCAAGGTTTGATTGACAGGCGTCCAAAGTGCTCGTTAAACTAAGGTGAAATTCCAAATGTGGTTTTTCTGTCTGTGATGTGTTTTACCCAGCAACAACTGTCGACCAATCATTGAGACTATGTACCAAATATGGAAGTCTTCAAAGAGTGACTGAAGACTATAAAGTGTAACGAAGAAGATTTTCATGTTAAAGAGACGAATAGTGTGTTTGATGTGAGACTAGCTGATAACTGACTTCTTTCTTTTTTGTAACTTTTCTTATTTTTGCCTGAAGCAATAAATCAAGCTTTGTTTTAACTTTTTAAACCTCGACCCTTCTTTTTGGTGAATTCTTCGTTTCTCCTGGGGTGGTCCTTCCATCCTAAACATAACTGGTGAGTTATTAATTAAAATAAAGTGACCCTCCTCTGGGGCAGTCCGGATTTGAGCTGGACTCCATTTTACGGAGTATTGGAGTAAGGTGGAGAAACACCAGGTCATGTATTTTGCAAGAACACACAGTTTAAGTCAGGGCAAAGCGAGAACAGTTACTCGGTGTATAAATTATAAAGATTTCTGACGCTGTAATCCATTAACTGAAATTAATTTTGGTTTTTGCGATTTACTGTTACTGCGGTGTTCAATAATATCATTTACAAAGATAATGGATGGCTGCAGCCCTGTTCATATTGGTATAACTACTGTTATAATCTGTAAAAAGTGAATAGGAGATCATAAACCTGGTGTATCCTGTGGAGGTGCTGCCTCCTGCATTTCTGCTCAACTCAGCTCTATAATAGATGGTAAACAAACGAGGCAGTAATCAGTAGAACAGCAGATAAATGAGGCTGTTCAGGCCTGTGTGCACCGACCGACAGCACAAACACCACAGATGTGGAAAAGTACGAGTGTGTGTGTGTGTGTGTGTGTGTGTGTGTGCGTGTGTGTGTGTGTGTGTGTGTGTGTGTGCGTGTGTGTGTGTATAAAACCATTGACACACAGTCCAGCTCTTTCGAACAGTCTTTGTGGCCTGTGGTCTTGTGTGTGTGTGTGTGTGTGTGTGTGTGTGCGTGTGTGTGTGTGTGTGCGTGTGTGTGTGTTTAAAGTCAGCCTTGCCTTAATGCCTTAAATGCCCCCCCCCCCCCCCCCCCCGTGTCTCAGTCGTGCTTACTTCAGGTCCTGCCTCTGTCTGGATGGTTTAATGGTCTGCTTTCTAACTCTATCTCCATCCTGTAATTGAGGAAGAGTCTGTTAAGGATCTGCTCTGGAGGCTGCGTTTGTTTAAGAGGCTCCGAAACCAAGAGATCGGTCCCAGTTTTACAGCAGCAGCAGCAGCACCGGGGGGGTGGGGGGGGCAGTAGGAAACAGGAAAAAGGGCGCTTGGTGTGGAGGACAGCAGAGGGAGGGTGGAGGACGGGGCTAGGACACCTTATGTAGGACATAAAAGTACAACTCCTACAGATATAATTAAGTATGTAGACCTGGTTGTGTCCTCCAGTTGGATCTAATTGAACTGTTGGTCCTTGAACTCATTCAGATGGAGCAGAACAGGGGACATTTATTCGAACACATATTTGGTGCCATTGCCTATGGAAGTATAATTTGTAATGATTTTACTCATAAACATTCCAAAGACGTCAAGGTGGTCAAGTTTAGTCCCACCTTGGACAATAGTGATGGGAAGTCCCAGTCTTTTACTAACTCCATATCTGTCTATTCACATCCATCCATCCATCCATCCATCCAATGCTCCTTTAAACATCTTTGTGCTGTGTGATTAATTTTATTTTATTTGTTTTCTTTCGGTTCTGTCTTCTTACCTGTGACTGTATGATGTATGAACGGTCGATGTCACAGGTGTCAAACATGCGGCCCAGGGGCCAAATGCGTCCCACCGAAGGGTCCAGTTCGGCCCCTGGGATGTTTTTGCCAAGTGCAAAAATTCCACAGTCTTGAAATGAATTAAGCCAAAAAAAAAAAAAAAAAAAGCTTGAATTAAGGAAAAGATCTTGAATTAAGCCAAAAAAAAATCTTCAATTAAGTAAAAAAAAAATCTTGAATTAAATAAATATTTAATTGAGTAATAAAATCTTCAATTAAGTAAATCTTCAATTAAAGTAAAAAAAATCTTGAAGCCAAAAAAAATCTAGAATTAACAACTTCATTTTTTTTTTCTTTGTTTTAGTGCAAAAAATATTAAATTATGAAAATGTTTCCATTTCCAAACTCTCCTGTACCAATACAATGTGACTAACCTGAACAAATGTGTCCAACCTCAAATGTCTGTATTAAATTCAGTCCAGTTTGAACTCTTTTCTTCCTGTTCCTCAGTGTTTAGTGTCTTTGTAGATCTGATCCAGAATGCACATGGACTAATGAGAAGTGGAGGAAGAAGACTGAGAAAATTGCATAAATTTTTCTTAGGGTTTTTTTTTTTATTTATTTAAATTTCAGTTTTTTTTTTTTTTTTTTTTTTTTTTTGATAGTTTATAAAAGTAAGTATTTCCATAATTTAATGGTTATTTTTGTTTTTGTTTTTTCTTTTTGTTCTTTTTTTGTTTTTGGTTTTTTTTTTACACTAAAACAAAGACAAAAATTTGGCGTTGTCATTATTTATAGGTTATTATGTTATATTCTGTTCTTATTTTTCTGGTCTGGCCCACTGCAGATCAAATTTATCTGAATATGGAACTGAACTAAAATGAGTTCGGCAGCCCTGGTCTATGTGTTGGTTACTTATATTGTATTTACAACTGCAGACAGTCAAACTGAATTTCCCATGGGGGGTACATAAAGTTGTGTATCTGAACAAGTATCACAGCTGTCATGAACTCACATCACTTCATGTGTGACTAGTTTTAATGCTAAACATCCTTCAGTTTGTGGTTTATTCATTATATCTCCAGTGTATGAAGGCATGAAACGTCAAATTAATCAAATTGCATGACTGTTTTAGCCCCAGATTTGTCATATTCATTCAGATCAGGTATTGGACTTCCATCCCATTACTCTGACCTTTTTTATCATTCTTTTACACAGCAAACCCTTATGTTTCAGGCATATTTTGCCCTACAATAAGGCTTAATAATCATCTACAGAAGTGTCATCAAGCAAATATGTGGAGAACTGAACAGTCGAACACTTCTTCAAGAACATGGAGGAAACATGGATGGAAAAATATAATTTGATTTTTTCATAACACCTAAAATTACAGCTAAATATGAGTCCAGAGTTCAACCTTGTAGGAGAGAATGTGGAAATATCAATGTAAATCATGCACACGTCTTTTGGTTTTGTCCTAAACTTGCATCATTTGGGATCATGTATATTCAACAGTCATTCAGATATTGGGTTATGCAACTCCTAAAACATGTTTGGTGATGTATTTTGATGTATTATTGGTAATAATGTAAGAAAAAATGAGAGATATTTGTTTAAAATACTATTAGCAGCCTGTAAAAAGGCTATTACCAAAAAATGGTGCAGATGTGATTGGAATATTTGAGATGGAGATTCTGATCCATAAACTGAGGACTGAAGAAGAACAGAGTCAGGATAAACGGAAGAAATGGACAATTATCATTTCAGCGTCACACTACTAAAAACAACTGTTAGTCACAAGGTTTATGTAGTCAGTGTTTCCCAAATGTCCCCAGTGTTTGTGTGGTTTTGTAATGGACATAAAATAAACGATAAAAATAAAGTATAAAAAAAGTGTCATCAAGCTGCACATCCATATTAGTGATGGAAAGTCTGATTTCAGTGCACTCATCTGTTTGCGAATCGAGTCATTTGATTCATTAATTTCAAAAACATGTAGCAGGTGTTGGTCTTGAACTGTCGGTGCTAAATTGTTAAGTGTTTGCTTCTTAACCCACTGCCATCTGACAAACAGAGGTACCAACCGGTCGAACCCTTAAGATTTGGCTTTTACGTCGAACTATGAATAATGGAAGTAGAAAATTACAAAACTTAAAGATTTTCAACATCTCCTGTGTTGCTTAAACCCACTGTGTGCTCTGTGTGTTTAATTGAATTGTATTAGTGTTTTCTTTCCTTTAAACTTTCACTTTTTAAATATTTGACTTCAGATCTCTACATTAACCTCGTTTGTTCTGGATCTAACATGGCTTCTGTTCTGTCTTCTTACTGTCGGAGGATCTAGTCTTATTCAGCGGGTCAATAGACTCAGCGATTCGTGAACGATTCAGCGACTCATCGATTCAATCGATACAATCAGAGATGTTGCCGTGGAGACGACCTGCTGCACGATGCGTCCCACAGCACTTCCACCCACGACTGAATGAGTGACTGACGAGTTTATACGAGAAAGAATAAATAATTAAATGCAAATATTAGCAAAGTGCTGCTGAATCGATTCAGTTCACTAATCAATTCAACTCGTTCACCTGAATGAACTGATTCTTCTGAAGGATTCGTTAGTGAATCGCTCAACAGTATTCCAAACCCATGTGATCAGAGGCTGTGATTGGATGTGTGTGTGTGTGTGTGTGTGTGTGTGTGTGTGTGTAGTGTGGTGTGTGTGTGTAGTGTGTGTGTGTGTGTGTGTGTGTAGTGTGGTGTGTGTGTGTCTGTGTTGTGTGTGTGTGGTGTGTGTGTGTGTGTAGTGTGTGTGTAGTGTGTGTGTGTGTGTGTGTGTGTGTAGTGTGGTGTGTGTGTGTAGTGTGTGTGTGTGTGTGTGTGTGTAGTGTGGTGTGTGTGTGTCTGTGTTGTGTGTGTGTGGTGTGTGTGTGTGTAGTGTGTGTGTAGTGTGTGTGTGTGTGTGTGTGGTGTGTGTGTGGTGTGTGTGTGTAGTGTGTGTGTGTGTAGTGTGGTGTGTGTGTCTGTGTGTGTGTGTGTATGTGTGTGTAGTGTGGTGTGTGTGTGTGTGTGTGTGTAGTGTGGTGTGTGTGTGTGTGTGTGGTGTGTGTGTGTGTAGTGTGGTGTGTGTGGTGTATGTGTGTTTGTGTGTGTGTGTGTGTGGTATGTGTGTGTATAGTGTGTGTGTGTGTGTGTGTGTGCGTGGTGTGTGTGTAGTGTGTGTGTGGTGTGTGTGTATGTGTGTGTGTGTGTGTGGTGTGTGTGTGTGTGTGTAGTGTGGTGTGTGTGTGTGTGTGGTATGTGTGTGTGTGTGTATAGTGTGTGTGTGTGTGTGCGTGGTGTGTGTGTGTAGTGTGTGTGTGGTGTGTGTGTATGTGTGTGTGTGTGTGGTGTGTGTGTGTAGTGTGGTGTGTGTGTGTGTGTGTGTAGTGTGGTGTGTGTGTGTGTAGTGTGGTGTGTGTGTGTGTGGTGTGTGCATGTAGTGTGGTGTGTGTGTAGTGTGTGTGTGGTGTGTGTGTATATGTGTGTGTGTTTGTGTGTGTGTGTGTGGTATGTGTGTGTGTGTGTGCGTGGTGTGTGTGTGTGTAGTGTGTGTGTGGTGTGTGTGTGTGCGTGGTGTGTGTGTGTAGTGTGTGTGTGGTGTGTGTGTATGTGTGTGTGTGTGGTGTGTGTGTGTAGTGTGTGGTGTGTGTGTGTATGTGTGGTATGTGTGTGTGTGTGTCTGTGTGTGTGTGTGTGTGTGTGTGTGTGTTTGTGGTGTGTGTGTGGTGTGTGTGTGTGTATGGTGTGTATATGTGTGTGTGTTTGTGTGTGTGTGTGTGTCTGTGTGTGGTGTGTGTGGTGTGTGTGTGTTTGTTTGTTTAGGTGTATTTGTGTGTATGTGTGTGTTTGTGTGTGTGTACGTTGTGAGTGTGTGTGTGTGTGTGCATGTGTGTGTGTTTGTGTGTATGTGTTTGTTAGTGTGTTGGTGTGTGTGTTTTGTGTGCGTGTGTGTGCATGTGTGTATGTGTGAGTGTATGTGTGTGCATGTGTGCATTTTTGTATGTGCATTTTGTGTGTGTGATTGTGTGTGTGTGTCTGCGTGTGTGTTTGTGCATGTGTGTGTTTCATGGGTGTGTGTGTGCATTTTGTGTGTGTGTGATTGTGTGTGTGTGTTTGTGTGTGTGTTTGTGTGTGTGCGTTTTGCATTTGCTTCAAGCACCTAATCGATTAATCGCTTGCAGCTCTAGTTCTGATCTCATGGTGACTGTGTGTGTGTGTGTGTGTGTGTGTGTGTGTGTGTGTCCTGGGCCGACCCGGTTCAAACACTGCAGTGGTCTGTTCTGTTTTTAAACGGCGCTGCCGTGTTCACAGTTCATGTTGTTGTTTGATTTTGGCCTGGGGGCTGAATGTGCGTCTGAACCACCACAGTCTGCATCAAACACAACAAACAAACAATCTGTCAGCGCACGAGTGAGTCAAACGGGCTGAGTCACCACGGCGACGGAGATTCAAGAACAGGAGAGAGAGAGTCCAGACAAAGCACCTGGACTTCAGTCCGTCCCACAGAGCAGGGCCGTGTTCAGGGTCCACATTCAGACCCGTTTGATCTGAACCAGGACACACCAGGAGAAAGCACAAGAACCTATAAATGTCAGCCCCTCCAGAAAAACCCAATATGAGATCATGTAATTCAATGCATAATCAAGCAAATAAGGAAAAAAAAAGGAGAAAATGGCGCACACTGTAAAACAAAACACAAAAAAAAAAAAAAAAAAACTTAAAAAAACTATTATTCCGGCAGCAGGGGCACAAAAAAAATACTGTTAAATAACAGAAAATAACCATCTCATAAAAATACGGTAATTTTCCAGAATCAAAATACAGTTTTTTGCCGTAACTTTACATGAGATTTTACATATTTTTTTGACTTTTTAATGTTTCATAAAGAATATTTACATGTATTAAAACAAGCCAGTTCCCTATAAATATATATATAAATAATTTTCAGTCAGACTCAGTTGTCCAATCCACTGATAAAAACTGTATTTGGACAGTTTATCAGTGCTTATACATGTTCTACATTCACAAAAATACATTTATTCAACATTTTTGTTGTGAAACCTCCTGTAATTACACAAGATATTTGTCAATTAACAAACAAGTCTGGTTCAACTGACAGAACTAATACTTCTGTTACCGTTAACTATCAGTAATTTTATCTGTTTTTTTTTTTTTTTTTACAGTATTAAACTTTAAATGAACAGTTTAATCTCATAAATGGAAAATAAATATTTGTGAAATTACAATACATTTGCAAATGTATTTTAACTATTTTTCTGTGAAAAAAGAAAAAATGTCTTTTAAAAAATGGAAATTTGATGGTTCTTCACAGTTCCAGTTTCTTCCTGTTCTTTTCCATTTCACATGTAAAATCATAGTCTGTTTGTGTCATTTCATTGATATTTTCCTGTATCTGAAAAATACAGGAAAACTCTGTAAAATAAACAGTGAAAATTCTGTTAAATTACAGATTTTTTTCCACAGTCTGTGCTGAAGTGAACTCTTTGGTGGGTCGGTTTTGGGCCTGTGGGTCACATGTTTGACCCCCCCCCCCCGCCGTGGAGCGTTCAGGAGCCCCTCCCTCTCCTCTTCCTCCTCGTGTCTCCATCTTCCTCTGACTTCATCTCAGGCTCCGCTGACTTTCACCGTTGTCTGTGCGATACGAGGGGAAAAGCTGTCGGTTCCAGGCCAGTGTTCCGCCAAGGGTAAGGAGACGAATATAAGCTAATGAAGTCTGTCCTGAGTGGGAGCGCCACTGACACCCCCACCCCCCCCCTCCTTAATATGACATGTTAGACCTCCAAACCCCTCTTGTCTCCCTTCTCACTGCCTCTCCCTTTTTTTCCTCTTTAATTATTATCCGCTTTCATCCACTTCTTCCCATTTCCACAGTTGGGAAGTAACAGTGAAATATAAATTCTTCATCCCTGTGTCTCAGTTACAGTTGTCTAGAGGCATCTATTTTTAGTTTAGAGCTGAAACAATTAAATGACTCAAAGTAACAAACAAACAAACAAATAAACAAAAAAACATAAATAAAAATCATTCATCCACAGTTCTCCTGAATCTTCAGCGTTGTTTCCTTCATTTCTCTGCTGTTAAACATTGGTTCCACTGTGGTGTTTCACACGGACGCTTATTGTGACGCACAAAGAAGCTTCAGTTCAGGAAAACTGTGATAGAATATTTCCCTTCAATCAATTCGAGTCGATTAATTGAATTGTGAATTTTTGCATTCGCTTCTAAACGTGGAACATGAAACATGAACTAAACGTGGAGAATCAGCGTTCAGTTTCTATGCTCCGTAGATCTGGAACAAACTACCAGAAAATATCAGGTCTGAGATCTGAGTCTGAGTTCTGTTCAGTCCAGGTTCCAGACTCACCTGTTCACTGGGTTCAGGTTCTGGTTCCAGACTCACCTGTTCACTGGGTTCAGGTTCTGGTTCCAGACTCACCTGTTCACTGGTTCTGGTTCTGGTTCCAGACTCACCTGTTCACTGGGTTCAGGTTCTGGTTCCAGACTCACCTGTTCACTGGTTCTGGTTCTGGTTCCAGACTCACCTGTTCACTGGGTTCAGGTTCTGGTTCCAGACTCACCTGTTCACTGGGTTCAGGTTCTGGTTCCAGACTCACCTGTTCACTGGTTCTGGTTCTGGTTCCAGACTCACCTGTTCACTGGGTTCAGGTTCTGGTTCCAGACTCACCTGTTCACTGGTTCTGGTTCTGGTTCCAGACTCACCTGTTCACTGGGTCTGGGTTCTGGTTCCAGACTCACCTGTTCACTGGGTTCAGGTTCTGGTTCCAGACTCACCTGTTCACTGGGTTCTGGTTCTGGTTCTGGTTCCAGACTCACCTGTTCACTGGGTTCAGGTTCTGGTTCCAGACTCACCTGTTCACTGGGTCTGGG
The DNA here is from genome assembly GCF_902148855.1 of Sphaeramia orbicularis. Lineage (NCBI taxonomy): Eukaryota > Metazoa > Chordata > Actinopteri > Kurtiformes > Apogonidae > Sphaeramia > Sphaeramia orbicularis. Next base: position 54,255,081 of record NC_043966.1, read on the forward strand.
TTCTGGTTCCAGACTCACCTGTTCACTGGGTTCAGGTTCTGGTTCCAGACTCACCTGTTCACTGGGTTCTGGTTCTGGTTCTGGTTCCAGACTCACCTGTTCACTGGTTCTGGTTCTGGTTCCAGACTCACCTGTTCACTGGGTTCAGGTTCTGGTTCTGGTTCCAGACTCACCTGTTCACTGGGTCTGGGTTCTGGTTCCAGACTCACCTGTTCACTGGGTTCTGGTTCTGGTTCTGGTTCCAGACTCACCTGTTCACTGGGTTCAGGTTCTGGTTCCAGACTCACCTGTTCACTGGGTCTGGGTTCTGGTTCCAGACTCACCTGTTCACTGGGTTCAGGTTCTGGTTCCAGACTCACCTGTTCACTGGTTCTGGTTCTGGTTCCAGACTCACCTGTTCACTGGGTTCAGGTTCTGGTTCTGGTTCCAGACTCACCTGTTCACTGGGTCTGGGTTCTGGTTCCAGACTCACCTGTTCACTGGGTTCTGGTTCTGGTTCTGGTTCCAGACTCACCTGTTCACTGGGTTCAGGTTCTGGTTCCAGACTCACCTGTTCACTGGGTCTGGGTTCTGGTTCCAGACTCACCTGTTCACTGGGTTCAGGTTCTGGTTCCAGACTCACCTGTTCACTGGGTCTGGGTTCTGGTTCCAGACTCACCTGTTCACTGGTTCTGGTTCTGGTTCCAGACTCACCTGTTCACTGGGTTCAGGTTCTGGTTCTGGTTCCAGACTCACCTGTTCACTGGGTTCAGGTTCTGGTTCCAGACTCACCTGTTCACTGGGTCTGGGTTCTGGTTCCAGACTCACCTGTTCACTGGGTTCTGGTTCTGGTTCCAGACTCACCTGTTCACTGCTGCCGCTGACTAAAAGGATTTGGACTTTTTAAATTTTATATTCTCCTTCCAAACTCTGCTCTGCAACTCTTCCTTTAATATGTGTGTTTTATATTTGTGGGTTTTCTGTGCTGTTTTCTTGCTGTTTTTAATCACCTTTTACATGTTTCTTTTATAATGTTTTAAATGTGATTCTTTTTCCCTGTCGTCGTATTTCAATGTCCTGTGTGAAGCACCCTGAATGTGCTACACAAATAAACTTGTCTTGCTTCACGCCCCTAATCGATTAATCGTTTCAGCTCTATTTTATTCATTAGATTTTTTTCCCTTGTACTCCTGACATTCGGACACAAATATCAGTCCTTTTTAGGGCTGAGCGCTGGCGGTGCAGTGTCCTGCCTCGGCCCTATTGTATCTGCTTTGTTTGCTATTATTTTAGACATTCCTCTGCATTTTTGAGGGCCTGAACATGTTTTTAAAACTCATGAGCGGAGTCCAAAAATGTGATGTTTTACACATTTTGTAAATGAACCTACACTGTAAAAAAAAAAAATCTGTAATTGAACAGAATTTTCACTGTTTATTTGACAGATTTTTCCTGTATTTTTAAGATACAGGAAAATATCAATGAAATGACAAAAACAGACTGATTTTACATGTCAAATGGAAAAGAACAGGAAAAAACTGTAACTGTGAATAACCATAAAATTTCCATTCCCCCCAATATGTTAAGACTGTTTTCCTTGTTTTTCATTTAGACCAACTTAATAAAAAAACTGATTTAAATGTGTACATGTAACAAACTGAATTTTTTAAGCGGAGAAAGCTCTTGATTTTAAGCTTAACTTATTAACCCCATGAATCTTTTTTTACAGTGTAGTGAGGGCCCGTCACCACCAGCTACTGCTTACATTTTAAAAACAGGCTTTTTTAACATTAGTTTAATGCATTTGAGGCAAATGATTTTCTTTTATTCTGCATCGTTGCACAGCTTTACAACATCAACACAGACCTTGAGCCTAAATTGTTGGATCAATAACCCCATAACTCCAGCAGTAGAACACACTGTTCCTAGGTTTCTCCGTTAGTACATATCAGTCATGACAAATGCAATAAGAAAAAAGGAAAAAATCATATTTAAAAAAAAAAAAAAAAAAAAAAAGATGAAACGATGAAAACTAATATGTCAAAATGAAATGTTTAACTGAAATATTACAAGAAAAAAACAAACAAACGGGATCTATGACAGATGTAGAAGAGGGAAATGAACAGAATGAGACAAAAGGCCTAAAATGGTGTAACAGACGTCACCAGAGCCAGTGTTGAATCAGAACTGAATCTGTCCTGTTTGACTGTACTGCACCCCCCCCCCCCACACACACACACACACACACACCCCCTGTCACCCCATATATACGTCTATTCCACTTAATATGGGAACTGAAAAGGGCCCGAAGGTGACTCGGTGACAGGCAAATCAAGCTCTTGTTTTTTGGGCATCACTCACACCCGTCAGGGACGTTAATATGATTTCAGAGGCCATTTGCATTCCATTTGAGGCTATCCAAAGTTATCAATCTGCGTCGTTTCCCTGGGCGATGTCAAGTGACGACTGAAAGTCAAGCTAGCAAGAGCAACGGAGAACCAACCTGAGCACTAGCATTCTGATGGGAACTGAAAACCTGCACCAGCACCCGTGGAAGTGTCAGTGTAGACCAGGACTGTCAGACCCAGTTTAGTTCAGGTTCCACATTCAGCCAAATATGAGCTGAAGTGGGTCAGAACCGGTCCAGAAAGAACAATAATACACAAACAATGGCAACTCCAAACTCTTCTCTACGTTTTACAGTGACAAAAGTACTATTACATTATAAAAATGTTTACGTCTACAAACTATCCTTAAAAAAAAAAAAAACACAAATAACATACAAACACACATTTCTGAAGAAAAATAAGTGCAATTTTGCCAACATTCTGCTTCAGTTTATCATTTAAACATGTTTAATATAACATACAGGTCACAGTGGAGCTACACTGTAAAAAAATCTGTAATTTAACAGAATTTTCACTGTTTATTTTACAGATTTTTCTTATATTTTTCAGATACAGGAAAATATCAATGAAATGACAAAACTAGACTGTGATTTTACACATCAAATGTAAAATAACATGAAAAAAATATAACTGAATAACCAGAAAATTTCCATTTTTTAAAAGATTTTTATCATTTTTTTCACAGAAAAATACAGTTAAAATACATTTGCAAATGTATCATAATTTCACAAATATTTATTTTCTATTTATGAGATTAAACTGTTAATTTAAAGTTTAATACTGTAAAAAATAAAATAAAATAAAACCAGATAAAATTACTGACAATTAATGGTAACAGAAGTATTAGTTCTGTCAGTTGAACCAGACTTTTTTGTTCATTGACAAATATCTTGTGTAATTACAGGAGGTTTCACAACAAAACTGTTGAATAAATGTATTTTTGTGAATGTATAACATGTATAAGCACTGATAAACTGTCCAAATACAGTTTTTATCAGTGGATTGGACAACTGAGTCTGACTGAAAATTATTTATATATATATTTATAGGGAATTTGATTATTTTAATACGTAAAAATATTCGTTATTAAACATTAAAAAGTCAAAAAGTCAACAAAAAAAAAAAAAAGCAAAATCTCATGTAAAGTTAGGGCAAAAAAACTGTATTTTAATTATGAAAAATTAGCGTATTTTTATGAGATGGTTATTTTCAGTTATTTAACAGTATTTTTTCGGCACCCCTGCTGCCGGAATAATACTGTTTTGTTTTGTTTTTTTTACAGTTTTTTTTTTTTTTTTTTTTTTTTTTACAGTGCATGGTGTTTTGTTTTTTTTGTTTTGTTTTTTGACTGAAATGAGAGTGCTGCAAGAAGAAGCTGTGCATTTATCATTTATTTCCAAAATGCTGTTTGTTCTGATTTCAGCTGGTGCAGCTTTAACAGAACTGAAAACTGTTGGTATCAGGCACTGATTCATATTCATACGTCTGTACAATAGAAATGCTGTTTCATACAAACTATTCTCGTGACGCGGTATCGAATTCATGTTGTGTTGTTAACTGATGACTATAAGATGCTGAACATGCATTACCTAAATGGGATCAACAACCATCCGGACAGAGTGTGTGGAACGGCTGCATATCCATAGTGTCTCCGCTGAAGGCTCATCCATCACAGCGCTCCGCCTTTGAGCCGCTGCCGTTTGCACATGCATTATTCTTTTAATTTGGCATTTCTGCACACAGACACTGTAAAATATTAACCATCGCATGTGAATTAAGCAGCTTCTCCTCATCGTGTGTTATGTTCTGGATGCTAAATCAATGTTAATCTGGTTTCGAAACATGAACTCAAACATAGATGGGTTCATTATTGTCAGTGCTGCTGGATGCATGTGAATGGAAGACTGATGCTCTAAATCACAGGTGTCAAACATGCGGCCCGGGGGCCAAATCTGGCCCACCAAAGGGTCCAATATGACCCGTGGGATGAATTTATGAAATGCAAAAATGACACTGAAGAAATTAACAATCAAGGATGTTAAACTCATTTTAGGTCAGTTTAATCTAAAGTAGGTCAGACCTGTAAAATACTATCAGAATAACTTATAAATAATGAAAACTGCACATTTTTGTCTTTGTTTTAGAGTAAAATAAAAGTAAAATTACACAAAAATGGTTACATTTACAGGCCAGCCTTTTACAAAAAATGTGAATAACCTAAAAAAATATTAACAACCTGAAATATCTTAAGAGAAGTATGTAGAATTGTACCAATATTCTGTCTGTTGGTAAATGTTTGGTGTATTTGTAGATCCACTGTGATCTGTAAGTAGTTTAAATGATAAACTAAGGCATAATATTGATACATTTGCACTTATTTTTCTTCAGAATTTTCAGGTTGTTCATATTTGTTCATGTTATGTTCAATATAGTTCGTAGATGTAAACATTTTCATTAAGGAATTTGACTTTTTTCACTCAAAAACACAGAAAACTTTGGTGTTGACATTATTTATCAGTTCTTATTCTATTTTTATTATGCTACTGGTCCGGCCCACTTTAGATCATATTGGTCTGTATGTGGACCTGGACCTTTGACAGCCCTGCTCTAAACACACACTCATGAATGAAGGCTGTTCTGTTGGAGCTCTGGGTTCAGTTTAAAGGTGGAGCTCTGCCGACACTTACAAAGCCTTTAACCCTTTAACCCAGTGTTTGTCAACGGGTGTGTACCGCCCCCCCAGGGGCACACCATCGGGGGGCGTTTGGAATGACAGAGCTGATGGGGGGTGCTGAGTCAGAACTGGGGGGCGTTGGTCTGTGTCAGTATTAGGGCTGTGTATCGGCAAGAATCTGATGATACGATACAAATCACAATAGTAGGATCACGATACGATATATCATGATACTGGGAAAAAGGCCATTTTTATTGGTTTTGTTTCTATTTCTAAATTATTTTTTTCCTGGAAGAACTTAATTACACCAGAAATCTGCACAAATACTAAACACATTTTTATTTGATCCCAACAGGATCAGAGGCTATATCATAAAATGTTCCTGTGTTCAAAGTGAAATTCTGTTTTACAGACATTACAGTTTCAGATCCTGTCATGCGTGAATTATGACAACCTTAGTCAAGATATTTTTCCTGCGTGTTTTTATTCCTCTTCAGGCATGAAAAAATCATGCGATTAAGTTTTTTTCTTTTTTTTCCTTTTTTTTTTTTAAGGAGTTACAAAAATGTCCACTCAGCCGGACCCCATGCATTTAATTTTTGAAGCAAAGAAACATGTATTTAAAACCAAATATCAGAAAGTGATATGGAAAACTATGCAATAAAAACATTTTTAATGCTGCTAATCAGATGTTTTCCCACATTTTAACATACTCTAATACTAGTTATTATTCATTTCATGGAGATAATATGCAAAAAAGACCCTGTTTTGTTTGTTGATTTACACTAAATTATGTCACTGCAGATCAGGTTTATCAAGAACAGCACAGTTACAGTAACGGTATGAAATGGACTGTATGGGATGGTGCATAAGTGTCCGCTGTGTTGACTATTATGCAACTAAAACAATAAAACCCATGAATATACAAGAGAACAGCTGGAGAATAGCTTTCCACTGTAGTGACCACTATGCATTCCAGTTTCAGATCCTGTTCAAATGTTCATATTCTATTAGTTCACAGCTAACATCAGAACAATATTTTAATTCAATCCCAACAAAGGAGCTAATATTATTTAATAATGGAGTGTTAAATAATAGTAAATAAAATATAAACAAAATAGGACCAATGGCCCTATAGCTTACCGGCACTTCCTATCTCTTATAATGGGGAGATTTTCAAAGTTGCACCAAATCCAGAATCAGATCCGGATCCAAATAATTTCACTAACTTTTGTTGACAACATCATAAAGAGGCTGTATACCAAGTATGAAGTCAATTGGGATTGTAGTTTCGGAGAAGAAGATGATTGAAATTTTTGTTACGGATGGCAGACGCCGGATGCCACATGACGACAATAGCTACAGCCCTTCAGCCGATAAGCTAATATAAAAAGAAAAACAAAAAAAACAAAAATGAACCTCCACCATATCTGCATTTGAATAAATACCTAAAAATATCGACAGAGTATTGTGAAATGAAATATCGTGATATATTGCAGAACCGATATTTTCTTACAGCCCTAATTAGTATAAATATGAAGCAGTGTGTTATGGTAACGGTGAGTTTCTGTGACCAGGGTGACTCTGGACCAGGTCTGTGTGGAGATCAGGGGTGTCAATTCAGGGACCACATACAGCCTAACATTTTATAAAGTGGGCCGGACCAGTAAAATAATAGAAATAATACGATAACGACTTATGAATACTGTCAAGTCCAAAGTTTTTTTCTCTGTTTTTGAGTGAAAAACAAAAGTCAAATTCCAATATGAAAATGTTTACATCTACAAACAGTACTTGAACAGAACATGATCAAATATGAACAACCTGCAAATCCTTTAAAAAAATGAGGGCAATTTTAACAATATTACACCTTAGTTTATAACTTATACCTGTGCGTTATAACTCACAGATCACAGTGGGTCTGGTAACAGGCAGAGTATCAGTAACATTAGAGGACTGTTCTGACATTTCAGGTTGGTCCCATTTTTTGTAAAAGGTTTGTCTGTCAACGTAAACATTTATGTGGAATTTTAACTTTTCAAAAACTGAAACTGAGAAACATTTGCAGTTTTCTTTATTTATAGGTTTTTATGATAGTATTTTACTGGTGTGACCCATTTTAGATTGACTTTACCTAAAATTATTTTAATATCTTTGATTTTTAATATCTTCACTGCAATTTCAGTGTAATTTTTGCATTTTACAAATTCATCCCAGGGGCCGGACTGGACCCTTTGGTGGGTTAGATTGGACCCTTTGGTGGGTTAGATTGGACCCTTTGGTGGGCCAGACTGGACCCTTTAGTGGGTTGGATTGGACCCTTTGGTGGGCCAGACTGGACCCTTTAGTGGGTTGGATTGGACCCTTTGGCAGGTTGGACTGGACCCTTTGGTGGGTTAGATTGGACCCTTTGGTGGGTTAGATTGGACCCTTTGGTGGGCCAGACTGGACCCTTTAGTGGGTTGGATTGGACCCTTTGGTGGGCCAGACTGGACCCTTTAGTGGGTTGGATTGGACCCTTTGGTGGGTTGGATTGGACCCTTTGGTGGGCCGGACTGGACCCTTTGGTGGGTTGGATTGGACCCTTTGGCAGGTTGGACTGGACCCTTTGGTGGGTTGGATTGGACCCTTTGGCGGGTTGGACTGGACCCTCTGGTGGGCCAGACTGGACCCTTTGGTGGGTTGGAGCGGACCCTTTGGTGGGCCGGACTGGACCCTTTGGCGAGTTGTACTGGACCCTTTGGTGGGTTGGACCCTTTGGTGGGCCAGACTGGACCCTTTGGTGGGTTGGATTGGACCCTTTGGTGGGCCGGACTGGACCCTTTGGTGGGTTGGATTGGACCCTTTGGTGGGTTGGATTGGACCCTTTGGTGGGTTGGATTGGACCCTTTGGCGGGTTGGATTGGACCCTTTGGTGGGTTGGATTGGACCTTTTGGTGGGCTGGATTGGACCCTTTGGTGGGTTGGATTGGACCCTTTGGCGGGTTGGATTGGACCCTTTGGCGGGTTGGATTGGACCTTTTGGCGGGTTGGATTGGACCTTTTGGTGGGCTGGATTGGACCCTTTGGCGGGTTGGATTGGACCTTTTGGTGGGTTGGATTGGACCCTTTGGCGGGTTGGATTGGACCTTTTGGTGGGTTGGATTGGACCCTTTGGTGGGTTGGATTGGACCCTTTGGTGGGTTGGATTGGACCTTTTGGTGGGTTGGATTGGACCCTTTGGCGGGTTGGATTGGACCTTTTGGCGGGTTGGATTGGACCTTTTGGTGGGTTGGATTGGACCCTTTGGCGGGTTGGATTGGACCCTTTGGTGGGTTGGATTGGACCCTTTGGCGGGTTGGATTGGACCTTTTGGTGGGTTGGATTGGACCCTTTGGCGGGTTGGATTGGACCTTTTGGTGGGTTGGATTGGACCCTTTGGCGGGTTGGATTGGACCCTTTGGTGGGTTGGATTGGACCCTTTGGCGGGTTGGATTGGACCTTTTGGTGGGTTGGATTGGACCCTTTGGCGGGTTGGATTGGACCTTTTGGTGGGCTGGATTGGACCTTTTGGTGGGCTGGATTGGACCTTTTGGTGGGCTGGATTGGACCCTTTGGTGGGCCTGTTTCGGCCCCTGGGCCGCATGTTTGACACCTATTAGATTGGTGATGGTTGGAAGGACTGTATTGATTGATTGGTTCGGATGACAGCTATCACTGCAGGTAGTCGTGTAAGGACTGGATTGATATTGATGACTGGTTAGTTGTTTTGCTCCACACACAAAGGTCACTCCAGGATGTTATTTTAAGGATCAGTGTCCTCTTGAATATTTATTTACCAAACATGGTATCTATATAAATAGACAAACACAAAATATACATTAATTCTACACAGTTGCTTCACGGCACACAACATAATGTACATACAAACAACAGGAGGTTAACATGAGCTATTCAAACAACAGAAGGTGAAATATAAACTTTGTACAAATGAATATGAATGAGTAGATGACACAAAGTGACGATGAGTCAGGGCGCCAGATCTTAAACATTGCCGTCAATGGCTGTAGGAAGCCTGAAACAATCCACGAAGTGGCCACATGTGTAGCTAACTAGCCACTGATACTTAACCATGCGGCCACCTAAAGGCACCAACTAACAGACACAAACAATATAATATCCCTAATATAATCTGAACAGTGGCAAACTCACAGAGCAGTCCACCACGATAGCAGCCACTCACAAACTCACGTAACATGAGCAACGGGCATTCACAATTTACCAGTGCTATTATACAGCTTCACTAGCTGAACAACATGAACATGAATAGAACATGGCAAATGCTAACCTGCTAAACATGATAATACTGATGCTAACTACGAACATCACACAACAGAGAGAAACCACAAACACACAGCACCTCAAATGAACACGAAAGATACCAACAGTGAGAACCAGTAGCAAACTTACATTCATTGAACGCATGATGGCAAACACATGAAACATAGAAAGTGTCCATGAGGCACATCGAGTGTTAGTTCCGCCCAGCTTCGGGAATGAGCTCCGACTGACTGGTGGGCGGGTCCGATAGCGTGAGCAAACGCTAGCTCGAATGACAGATGGGTATAGACTGATGATCGACTGGCTGATACAGGTGGGATAATTCAGAGGAAAGGTGATGACATTAGTTGGTCAAGAGCGGTCCCTACAGGCTAATGAAGAGGATGCAGAAAAAAACAAACACTGCCCATAGCGCTGATGTACAGTCATTTGCCAACTTCTGAACAACACCTGTGGTGTAGATGGAGCTGATGTAAACTGGGATCAGATTCAGATGTTCAGGTTCATTTTAGGGAGCTTCATTCTGGTCGACTGCATGGTCGTTGTGTGACCTCTGACCTTTCAGTGACTTCATGATCAGGTGGTTTCCTGTAGAAAACCGCTCATAAGTATCAGTACAACATTTGTGATCATGTCTGATGTTTTTCCTGACATTTACTCATCTACTGTTTGATAGTTCATTTTCATCTCCTCCTCTAATGCACTAGTGGTTTTTTGTACTTTATCCTCTGTTTATCAGATTTTCATGGATTTAGAATTGGATTTTCAGAGCCTCTGTCGACTGAATAAAACATTTTTCCCAAAATAATGTCAAATGTTTCATGAACTTTACCATTTTGACTATATTAGTAAGTTAGCGTTAGCTGTTTTTATTTACACACCCTGTTTTTTTTGTTTGTTTTTTTTATTTACACACTGTGTTTGATTTTTTTATTTACACACCCTGTTTTTAGCTTACCAGCCGATAAGCCGTAAGCTCTTGTCGTCATGCAGTGTCTGTCGTCGTCTGTTGTCCGTTACAAAACTTTCAATCATCTTCTTCTCCCAAACTCCTGTTGTGATTGACTTCAGACTTGGTCTTCAGCTTCTGTATGATGATGTCAACACAAGGGATTGAAATTATTTTGATCCGGATCTGATTCTAGATTTGGTGCCACTTTGACAAATGTTCCCATTATAACAGATAGGAAGTGGATTGATCCAATAAATCAGTATCAATGATATCAAGTTGGAATTTGAATTGTTTACAGATCTGATTGGAATATGAGCAAAACATGGTATCCATATGCTGATTCGCTTGGCACCATTAAACTGAATTTGAATTTGTTTTTTTGAGGTCTCCAAATTCTTACATGCCTGCGTGTTACAGACGCACGTGTTTGATTGTTTACAAATAACATCATTCTGGTAAAGAAATCCGGTCACATGATTGTCAACAACCCCCTGCAGACTGTACTTCCTTTGGGCATGTGCAGTGTGATCCTTCGCACATGTTATTGGTTTTGAAATAACCTTGTTCACGTGATCAGAAGAGGATTTTAATTTGGCCAGTAAGCCACAGGGCCATTGGTCCAATTTTTATTTACACAGCCCGTTTATATTTACACACCGTTTTTATTTTTTATTTACACCCCTTTTTTTTTTTTTTTTGTTTTTATTTACACCCCCTGTTCTATCATTTCTGCCTCAGACACTGATAACCGATAGTTTCAGCTCTAAATATAACGGAGAGAAAATGATGTTCCAGACGTAGCAGTGAATAATGAAAATGATGTCAAAGCCACAGGATGACAAGACAGCCATGGTAAACTGACGTCCTAACCATGTGACACTGTCACTGCTGTAAAGACATTCAGTGAGTTCTTCTCTTTCTTTTCTCTCCATCTGTTCTGTACTTATATAAAGGACGACTCCTGGTGCAGATGGAGGATGTGGACGACTGCAGACTCACTGTCATGATGGGGAGGGTGTGTCCGATTAGCCAACAGTCAGACTGCACTTCATTATGTGCAGACTGTTAATTGTGTGTGTGTGTGTGTGTGTGTGTGTGTGTGTGTGTCTCATAATGAAAGTGATGGTGGGACCTTTTGACTCCAGAGTAAATGCTTTAAATGAACCTCCAAAGCCTCGCATCAGCATTTGGGCAGCAGTGAGAGTGTGTATCTAACACAATGCATATGTGTGTGTGTGTGTGTGTGTGTGTGTGTGTGTGTGTGTGTGTGTGTGTGTGTGTGTGTGGACTTGATGCATTAACCTAAAATAGAAAGCCAGTTCTCCCTGGAAGCTTGTCCTCTAATTGACTGGATTGTGTGTGAGCAGCACTTTTTAAACACCTTTTGTTGCCCATTTTGCGGTGATTAAACAGGCGTTGCTTTTAATTGGCTGATCTTAGTAGGACCTGCTTTACTCAGCAGAGAAGAAGAAGAAGAAGGAGGAGGAGAGGAAGAGGAAAAAAAGAAGACAATAAAGAGGAATGGGGGGGTGGAGCTTAACATGGTTGATTAATTGGTTACATTAATATGAGCCATATTCATGAAATGTCTCCGACTATAATAATAGCTGGCCTGTAATTCCAAAATAAAGACCTGTAGTAAGTGAAGTTCAGTGAAAACAGTCTGTGCACGTTAACCCTTTCACACCCACACTGTAAAAAAAAAAAAGAAATCTGTAATTTAGCAGAATTTTCACTGTTTATTTTACAGATTTTTCCAGTATTTTTAAGAAACAGGAAAATATCAATGAAATGACACAGACTGTGATTTTACATGTCAAATGGAAAATAACACAAAAAAACTGTAACTGAAGAACCAAAAAATGTCCATTTTTTAAAAAGATTTTTTTTTTTTTTTTCCACAGAAAAAGTTAAAATACATTTGCAAATGTATCAGAATTTCACAAATATGTCATGTCGGCATCCAGACATTGTCTGGATTTGTCTGTCTTTTATGTTGTCTGTCTTTTATGTTGTCTGTCTTTTATGTTGTCTGTCATTTCCTGTTTTATTTTGTTCAGTTTCCCTCATGTGTCATGTCTGGTGTCTTTACGTCCTTTCCCTGATTGTTTCCACCTGTGCTGATTACCTGACTCCTCCCTGATTGTCTCCACCTGTGTCTAATGGTCTTCCCTCCCTCTTGTGTATTTAAACCCTGTGTCTTCCCCTGTCTTGTTGCCAGTTTGTGTTCTCCACTTGTGTGCTCACTCACCAGTGTTTTGGATCCTGTCAGTCTGTCTGTCTGTTTTGACCCGTTTTCGTCCTTCGACCACCGGTTCTGCCCGTTCCTGTTCTGCCTGCTCGTCTACGACCTGGTTCGTGTACCCGACTCTGATTCTGCCTACTCCCTTTGATACCTCAGCCTCCACCGCTTACCTGTGCTTCGACCATTCGCCTGGATTACTGACCGTGAGTCTTTGCCTGTCCCCCATGTACCGCTGCCTTACTGTCTGCTTCTCTGTGTATGACCTGGCCTGTTTTTTGACCTCCCTCTGTTTGTCCCTAGTTGGGGTTCCGTTGGGGTTTTCCTGGCTCGGCCACGCTGGTTGTCAGCTGATTCCACTCACGGCCCAGACGTCAACCCCCGGACTCAGTGGCTTCACAGAACTATTAATTATTCTGTGTTGTGTTTTCCCCATTGTTAAAGTGTTTAATGAACACACTGGACTTTACGTCTGTCTCATGGTCTTGCTTTTGGGTTCAGCCTTTGTACTCAGCCTGTTACAAAATATTTCTTTCTATTTATGAGATTAAAATGTTAATTTAAAGTTTAATACTGTAAAAAAAAATGAATAAATAAAACCAGATAAAATTATTGACAATTAACGGTAACAGAAGTATTAGTTCTGTCAGTTGAACCAGACTTGTTTGTTCACTGACAAATATCTTGTGTAATTACAGGAGGTTTCACAACAAAAATGTTGAATAAATGTATTTTTGTGAATGTATAACATGTATAAGCACTGAAACTGTCCAAATACAGTTTTTATCAGTGGATTGGACAACTGAGTCTCATTGAATATTATTTATATATTTATAGGTAATTTGATTGTTTTAATACATGTAAATATTCTTTATTAAACATTGAAAAGTCAAAAAAAAAAGGGGCAAAATCTCATGTAAAGTTAGGGCAAAAAACTGTATTTGAATTATGGAAAATTACCGTATTTTTATGAGATGGTTATTTTCTGTTATTTAACAGTATTTTTTTGGTGTGCCTGCTGCTGGAATAATAGTTTTTTTGTTTTTTTGTGTTTTTTTAACAGTGCAGTGATACTTCAGGGTCAGTTCCCAAATGAATGTTTCTCTATATTGAACTTTTCTTAAGTAATTTATCACCAATTATTCTAATATTATCCTCTGTATTTAGCATTTTTTTCAGTGTAAATCATGTATTTTCTGATACTTAATTTACTGCTCATGTAGATCCCTGGTCCTCATTCCTGGTCCTCATTCCTGGTCCTCCAGAGCTACTGTCCTGCATGTTTTAGACGTTTCCGTCTTCCAACACACCTGACGGTCATTATCATTCTTCTGCAGAGCTTGATGATAGGTTTATCATTTGAATCAGGTGTTTATGAAGAGGGAAACATCTAAAACATACAGGATACCGGTTTAAGTTTGGAGTCAAGTCAGAGGTTATTCTATCAGAAACAGATCAAACTGAATAAGCGTCTTTGAGTACTTAGAAAAGCACTACATAAAACCGATATTACTATTATTATTATTATTATTATTATTATTATTATTATTATTAAACAGTGTATTTTTCAGTCCAATCTGTCATTAACTGAACATAAACCCAGTGTGTCCACCCACTGGCATTGATCCAGCTCCATGGGTTTAGGATTTTTTTTTTTTTTCTTCAAATTTGTTCAGTTTGTAACTTATTTTGTTCTTGTTTTTTATTATTTTTTGTTAATTTTGTCCATTTTAATGATGACTTTGGCCATTTTTGTTCATTTTGTTGCTTACTTAATTATTATTTTTAATTTTAGTACATTTTTTTGCTGGTTTTATTCACATTCTTTAGGATGTTACATGGTTTTGTTCATTTATTTTTATTATTATTTTTTGTTGATTTCAACCACTGTCATTGATCCAACTCCATGGGTTGAGGATTTTTTTTCTTCTTCAGTTATGTTCAGTTTGTGGCTTATTGAGTTCTTGTTGATTATTATTTTTGTCAGTTTTGTCCATTGACTTTGACTGTTTTTGTCCATTTTGTTGCTTATTAATTTTTTTTTTTTTTTTTTTTTTCTTTAGTACATTTTTTTGCTGGTTTTATTCATGACCAAAGACTTTCCTGCAAAAGGTGTGTGGATAATTTAACGACAGTAAAAGCCCTTCCACTTCAAGCCCTTCTATTTTTGGGTAAAATTACAAAACAAGACAACAGAAGTCTCTAAGAGACTTCTCTCTCGGCTCTAAGAAAATATCGCTTCTGTAATATATCGCGATATTTCATTTCACAATACTGTATTGATATTAAAAAGTACTGTATCAATATTTTTTGGTGTTTATTCAAATGCAGATATTGTGGAGGTTCATTTTAGTTTTTCTTTTTTGTTCATATTTTATTTTTTATTACTTCACACTCTTTTATTCAATAATGTTTGTTCTTTTGTTGGATTGAACTCAAATCCTGTTCTGATGTTAGTTGTGAACTAATAGAATCTGAACATTTGAACAGGATCTGAAACTGGAATGTCTGTAAAACAGAATTTCAGTTTGAACATAGTTTGAACATTTTGTGATAGAACATTAGATCTTGTTGGGATCAATTAAAAATGTGTTCAGTGTTTGTGCAGATTTGTGCTGTAATTCAATTCTTCAAGGAAATATTCATTTTAAATCAAACTAGAAAAGCACTCGGAGAGCACAGACCTCTGCCAAGGCGGATTAGTGCCCCCCCCCCCCCCCCCCCCCCATCACCACCAAAATTTCATCATTTGTTTCTTGTGCCAGTATCAACATTTCCAGACATTTTCATCCAAATCCATCCATAACTTTTTGAGTTATCTTGCACATGGACAGACAGACAGATAGACAAACCAATGCCGACAAAAACAGAACCTCTTGGGCAGAAGTAAAAACAAACAAAAAATTGGATTTTTAACAGTATCGTGATATATCCTGATATATCGTATCGTGATCCTAGTATTGTGCTTTGTATGGTATTACCAGATTCTACACAACCCTAGTCAGCGTGTCTTTTTCGTGGCCAGCCCGCAAAGCGAGGCACTGCTCCGACCTCCAGCCTGTGACAGTATCATGTGACAGGTCCACAGAAGTGACACCAGTGGACGTCAGTGACCCGCATCAGTGTGTGCATTATGTCATCTAAGTGATCCCCATGTGGTTCTATTTAAACTGGGGGATCTGTGAGTGGAGGAGGCCCACCCAGGACACGCTGGAGGGACTCTGTCTGTGGTCTGGTCTGGGAACGCCTCAGGACTCCCCTGGGCTGGTGGATGTGTCTGGGGTAGGGATGGAACCATTACTGGTAGAACGACAACCTGCTGTAAAACCTCCAACGGTTAGTATTACCGTTTAAATTCTAATTATCATGATAACTGTGTTTGATTACTGCACTTTCAAAACTCACAGTACTGCACATTTCCTGGAGAAGCATCTATCTATCCATCCATCCATCCATCCATCCATCCATCCATTCCTGAAAAATAAACTCAAACAACTCAAACTTCATCTGTAAAATGGTTAAACAGTGTCCATACAGTTCCATCTTTAATGCACATTTGTATGTTTGATGTTTACATGGTAATATTTGAATGTTTCTGCAACAGGAAGTACATTGTGCCAATTATTTTATTTGTTTTTCTTTTTTTTTTTTTCCAAAATACAACTTGGTTACATTACTTCAGCGTGTCTATAAGTATAAATACCACGATAATAATGATAACCAGGATCATTTTGGTCATAATGTTGTGATATGAAATGTTCATATGGTTACATCTGTAGTCTGGGCAGAGGGTTCTCTGGGCTACTCTGCTGAGGCTGCCCCCCCAGCCCAGACCTGGATTGTAGGAAGACGGGACGTTATGCAGCCCTGGGGGGGGGGGTCTGAATACGTACAACAGTACAAATACAAATACTGACTAATGTGCCTGGTGTATTCAAACTAAAGCAGTGAGCCTCCTTTGAAACTGTGGTCTGAACAAACCCCAGGTATGTGATCTGTGCTGGTGGTTTTATCTCCTCCTCCTCCTCCTCCTCCTCCTCCTCCTCCTCCTCCTCCTCCTCCTCCTCCTCCTCCTCCTCCTCCTCCTCCTCCTGGTTGTGACAGTTTCTTTTTCTTCTACTGTACCAGCCGCTCTGCATCAGCCAGATAACGATGCAAAATTCAATTTCTCGCTGAGTTGCTTCCCTAATGGCAGGATGGGAGGGGGGGTGATGAGGGTCTGTGTGTGTGTGTGTGTGTGTGTTTGGGAGGGGGTGGGGGGGTGAGGTTCCTGTGCTGAGGGTTACCTCTTCACAGACGCTCTCATATCATGAGTTTACACGACGGGTGCAAAAAGGAGTCACAGCGTCGGCAATGAGCCGAGACAGCTAACAGCCTGCAGAGGCAGAAACAGCAGACGAGAGCTTCAGCCATCAACCACAGGTACTATCACAGGTACCACAGGTACTATCACAGGTACCACAGGTACTATCACAGGTACCACAGGTACGACAATAGGTACCACAGGTACGACTACAGGTACAACCACAGGTACTATCACAGGTACCACAGGTACTATCACAGGTACCACAGGTACGACAACAGGTACCACAGGTACAACCACAGGTACTATCACAGGTACCACAGGTATGACAACAGGTACCACAGGTACTATCACAGGTACAACCACAGGTACTATCACAGGTACCACAGGTACTATCACAGGTACCACAGGTACAACCACAGGTACTATCACAGGTACAACCACAGGTACTATCACAGGTACAAGCACAGGTACCACAGGTATGACCACAGGTACTATCACAGGTACCACAGGTACTATCACAGGTACCACAGGTACGACAACAGGTACCACAGGTACAACCACAGGTACTATCACAGGTACCACAGGTATGACAACAGGTACCACAGGTACCACAGGTACAACCACAGGTACTATCACAGGTACAACCACAGGTACTATCACAGGTACAACCACAGGTACCACAGGTATGACCACAGGTACTATCACAGGTACCACAGGTACTATCACAGGTACCACAGGTACGACAACAGGTACCACAGGTACGACTACAGGTACAACCACAGGCACTATCACAGGTACCACAGGTACGACAACAGGTACCACAGGTATGACAACAGGTACCACAGGTACAACCACAGGTACTATCACAGGTACAACCACAGGTACTATCACAGGTACCACAGGTATGACAACAGGTACCACAGGTACAACCACAGGTACTATCACAGGTACAACCACAGGTACTATCACAGGTACAACCACAGGTACCACAGGTATGACCACAGGTACTATCACAGGTACCACAGGTACTATCACAGGTACCACAGGTACTATCACAGGTACCACAGGTACGACAACAGGTACCACAGGTACAACCACAGGTACTATCACAGGTATGACAACAGGTACCACAGGTACAACCACAGGTACTATCACAGGTACCACAGGTAAGACCACAGGTACTATCACAGGTACTATCACAGGTACCACAGGTAAGACCACAGGTACTATCACAGGTACCACAGGTACAACCACAGTTACCACAGGTACTATCACAGGTACCACAGGTAAGACCACAGGTACTATCACAGGTACTATCACAGGTAAAATGACAAGTATGATCACATTAACGTTGCCGTCTTTACAGTTTGGGCATTTGACACATTTAAATACAACACAGACAAGAAGTTTATGGAAACACAACTAAGACCTACTAAATCAAATTTAAAAAAAAAAAAAAAACTTTTAGAGACTTTTTTTAAGGTATTAAATGCAGATTTGTAAATTCAAGACTTTCAAGAATGTTTTAAAACCCTGCAGGAACCCTGATATACATGTGTTTTTGTCTTATTTTTTCCCTGGGGTCGTTGTCAAACATAACAATCCAGGAGCGTGTGCTGTTAAATGTCATGAACCACTTCGTCAGCACATTTACACATAATTAAAACGTACAAATAAAACATGCAAACTTGATGAAACAGGACAAAGACCTGTGATACAAAGGGAGGTAAAGGGAAGGTCATTCTACAGCAGCGACTGTATCCCACAGAAACATTAGATGTGTTCAGCTGTGTTATGCTGAGCTGATCAGATGTGTGTCTGTTTCCAAGAACAGATCAATACATTCTTATTTTTTTTAACAAAGCTGGAGGTTTTACTGCATTGCACTAACGGCTTCAGAGAAAGCTTCTTGGTTTGCTATTGTTTGCTGTACCTGTAGTGATAAACAGCCTGTGTGGTGAACAGTGGCAGTGCAGAATGTAAAAGCGGACGCTGGCTCAGTGTAAACACAACACATTGCTTTTGTAGCCTGGGTGATTGTGTGCTGCATCACTTCCTCTGCAGGAGAAAAGGCTGTATCTACACACAGGTGTCACCAGAGGAAATAGAAATGCCTCTCCAGTGTCCACAGACTAATGGACTGAGCTCCAACAGGCCCTTCACCTGAAGCTGCGACAACACTGAACAAGGAAATGGGTCCCGATTAGCGGTATTCATCAGGTCAGTGAACGCACCATGACACAGGCCTTGGCACCTTTCACATCTTTAACACATGAAGACACAGAGCTACTTCTGTGGCACTTCCCAAAGAATTTATTATCTGTATTTAACCATCCTTAAGTCATTTACCACCATTTATTGTAATATTATCTTCTGTATTTTGTGTTTTTTTTTTCAGTGAAAATCAGGTATTTTTACCTCCGCCAGGAGGTACTGTGGTCACTTTGCTTTGTGTGTTTATGTGTTTCCGTGTGTGTTTGTTTGTTCATCTTCAGTGTAAAACTCTTCCACCCATCTTTCCCAGATCTTCCCCACAGATAGGCCTAGGCCCTGGGACCAACCCAGTCCATTTTGGTCCCAGTAGGACAAAGTTCAAGGTCACAGCAAGGTCACAACATCTACAAGTTTCCATCTGTCATCACTGAGACATTTTACAAAATTAATCAAAAATTCAAAATGACTCCGATTCTCCTCCAGTTGGATCCACCTGTAGCTTAGAACAATCTCTTGTATGTGGAACTAAATTGTCCACATCCACTGTGGAATGTGGACTCTGTGGACATTTACATTGGACATTGAAAATCCCATTTCCCACACATTTAAAATTAGAACTCAAC
This sequence comes from Sphaeramia orbicularis, assembly GCF_902148855.1. NCBI lineage: Eukaryota > Metazoa > Chordata > Actinopteri > Kurtiformes > Apogonidae > Sphaeramia > Sphaeramia orbicularis. The sequence goes on from NC_043966.1 coordinate 54,274,799, forward strand.
TAATATTGATGTGAATTGAATCTAATTGGACAGACACATGACTGGGACCAGATTCAACTGTTTCTGTGTATGGAACAACCTGGAAACTGTGGAATTTACAAAGAAAGAGTCGATCCACACATGCACAGCGTTCAGGGTGAAGGAGGAGGTTTGTGTTCTCTGAACATTTGTAATAGTTTAGTTTTATTTAGTTTTGACTTTTTTTTCTCTAATTCAGTTCGTTGTAATTCGTTTTTAGAACAGGTTTGCTAGTTTTTATAAGTGTTTGTTTTTTCTAAATGCTTAGTTTTAGTTTAGTTTTAGTATTAATTGTAGTTTTGTCATATCTTTTCTCTTCTTCTCTGTGCTCCTATTCAAATCAATCCCAGACAGGACTCTGCTGCTTTAGTCTCCATGTTTCCAGGTAGAGTGGGGACCAGAAGACGACTGGAAACCACAAATGAACACAAGTGACGGACCAAAAAGTGTCGTATGGTGCTGCTAGCTAAAATTGCTAGATGAAATAAATCACTTTCGTATCAATCCAACATTGACAAAGATGAAAACGTAGGAAATTTTATCCATAATTTTCATATGTTTTAGTTAGTTTTGTAAACACACAATATAGTTTCAGTTAGTTATCGTTTTTCTTTTAATCATAGTTTGTTTGTTTTTTTATTTCAGTTAACAATTTTTAAACAATTTTTTTAAATCTAATTTTTATACATATACACATGTTTACAGTATTTTAGATTATTTTATATTTTGTGAGGTGTGTTTTTATTTATTTTTACAACTGACAGTGTGTTAAGCTAAGCACCTGAAATTTCGTTTGATAAGGTACTGATGGTGCATTATTAAATGACAATAAAGGAAGTCTGAAGTATGAAAATGTTTTTTCATTTCTAGTTTTTGTCATTTTGTTAATGATAATAACCTTGATACAGACCTGGACTGAACTCCCATGAGCCAGGCAGTTTGACTCTTTTAGCAGCAGCACAAAGACAAAGAATGTGGACACCTTCCAGCGATGTAAGAGACAAATAAAATCTGTCAGGAATATTATGAAGAGCCAATGATTTCCAATAAAAAACGAAAGGTCGTGTTTAATTTGGACGCTCCCAGGAATATGTCAGATCCACGGTGTGTGTGTAATCACCTTCTCAGCTGCGATGCTGGACATTGATCGGTGGCGTCCTCTACAAACCCAGACATGGACCAGTGAGGAGCAGCAGAACAGATGAACACTGGAGACAGGCTGAAGAATGCTCCTACGCCACTGTTCATTCATTTGATCAATTAATTTCATCAGTTATTACCTGTGGCGTCTTTGTCAGCGGAGACAGAATCACAACAGAGTACTGGGGGTGGTTTTGGATCCTTTGGGCTCTGCCGGTCGGTGGTTCTGGTTCTGTGGGTCGGTGGTTCTGGTTCTGTGGGTCGATGGTTGCCTGTGCGGTCCAGGCCGTCCCCGTCCTCCTGCTGGTGACAGTGGGCGGGTGCACATATCCATAGACACGCACAAACGCACACTCAAACACACATCTCCACTGAACTGTTGTCACCACTGGAGTTCCACGGCCTTCCAGTCATTTACGCTCAGTCACCAGTGTTATTCTGTTGCTCTTTACTTCTTCATTTATCTATTTTCCCTTTAATGTTTGCTCCTGATTATTGTGATACTGGTCTATTTTGTTCTTCCAATTCACAGATATTCTTCTATTGTTGTTGTTACCATTTAGCATCATCACCATTTATAATTGTTACCGTTTATTGCTATTGTTACTGTTTGTTATTGTTGTTACTGTTTATTGTTGTTGTTACTGTTTATGGTTGTTACTGTTTATGTTTGTGACTGTTTATTGTTGTTGTTACTGTTTATTGTTGTTGTTGTTACAGTTTATTGTTGTTGTTACTGTTTATTGTTGTTGTTCCTGTTTATTGTTGTTGTTGTTCCTGTTTATTGTTGTTACAGTTTATTGTTGTTACTGTTTATTGTTGTTGTTGTTACAGTTTAATGTTGTTGTTGTTGTTCCTGTTTATTGTTGTTACTGTTTATTGTTGTTGTTCCTGTTTATTGTTGTTACAGTTTATTGTTGTTGTTGTTCCTGTTTATTGTTGTTACAGTTTATTGTTGTTGTTGTTCCTGTTTTGTTGTTGTTGTTGTTACAGTTTATTGTTGTTACTGTTTGTTGTTGTTGTTGTTACAGTTTATTGTTGTTGTTGTTACAGTTTATTGCTGTTCCTGTTTATTAGGGCCTGAGTGCTGGCCATGCAGTGGCCTGTGCAGGCCCTATTCTATCTGCTGTGTTTATTATTATTCTGTCACATTTTTGAGAGCCTGAGCCAGTGTGAGACATTAGTTTTTATGGCAAAATCTTTAATGGTGGTAAAATATTTGATATTTCCTTTGTTTCGTAAACAAACCTTCGAAAACGGCTCTGTAGCGCCCCTTAAGATCAGAATAAAAGTTGGTATCTTTGTGCATCTCTATGAGATCTACCAAAACGCCATGTGTCCGATCATGTCAGACCAACAGGAAGTCCACCTGTTGAGAAAAAGCATTTTTTAAAATCTAATATTCTTTTCTTCAACCGAGCAGAAGAAATCCAAGGAAAAATAAGTATCATAAAAATGTGAACATGTGCAGATGTCACGGCACGGCGGCCAGTAAACCAGCAGCAGAAATAATAAACATGAAAAAAAGGGTAATTAACAGCAAAAAACGTGTCAAACCAGCTATGTCAATGTATAAATGTATGTAAATGTGTGTGTAGGCAGATGGATATGAAGCTCATTTTAACACACAACACAAGAAAGGTCAACCAGTACAACAGCTGCGACGCCACAAGACAAATAGTCCTGTCATTGACGACCAAAACCATCAATATTAAGTCACTCTGGGAAACTACATCCAGTCCCAATCACACAAATAGATTTAAATATTACTGACTTTCAACAAAAAACTGACTCCACCAGTACCATCTGATTCTAACCAAGAATTAAACTAATGAAACCACCGTCACATGGACTAAATGATGGAAAAACCAGTAAATATACTAGACCAACTCATCTAAGAACAAACTGAGCTTCTTAAGTATCTGATGAATGTGAACATGTGCAGATGTCACGGCACAGCGGACAATAAACCAACAGCAGAAAAAATACAAACACCACCTACCTGTAGATGTTGTTTACCTGGAACTAAATAAATCTGACAAACCATCCAGATGAATGTGTATGTGCAGAAAAACCAGCAGGAGCTCCAACAATCACCTGACAACCAATGGACTGAAATACTCCAAAAAACACCAAATCCAACAAATATCCAGTACCAGTCACACAAATAATGCAAATATGACCGACTTTATATAATCAATACATTCATAATTAAACCAACCACAATGAAAAGGACCAACAAACCAGTGTGGTGGAAAAATTTACTTTTTATATTTTATACTCTTTATATTTTATACTGTTAGTACATCTTCTTTTAATGCTGAGTCATTATTCATTATGTGTGATGTTTACCACTCTGTAACACCCCCAACCCAGGAACGGAGTTCTTGCCTTGAGTTAAAACCCAAACACCTAAATGTCTGAATGTGTAGATAGAGAATGGCGCCTGCACTCCAGATTGGATCCAAGCAAGGTTAGAGTGAAGAGGTCATCATGACCTCTTCACGGAGCAGAGAAGGAGTAGTATGGGGTGGTACGATGTACGTAAGGAATGACATCATAGTTTGAGGGGTTGGATTTGGTTCTATATAATCTTTAGTTTTCTCTTGTTTAATCAGACTTCACTTACAGAGTTTCTCTGTGACTGACTTCTCAATAAATGCATTTATTTATTTTAACTCTAACTTTCTCTCCTCCTCTTTGTGTGTGGGTTATCAGTTGAACATTTCCATAACAAATTGGCGTTGTCGGCAGGATTCCATGTGTGCTGTCGGGCGGGGAACGGAGGTTGGTGGACTGATCATCCTACGGGCCAAAAAGCGGCTGTAGCCCCGTAGTAAAACGACACCGCAGACGGGGGACCGGCCCCGAGCCCCGCCCGTCTCACCACTGGAATCGGAACTGAGTTCAACGCCACACACGGTGAGAAAGTTACAGTTTGGGGTGTTGGGGCTGTTACTCTCTGTGTTCCAAACTCACGTCACTGGGCACGTCACTGAAACAATAGTGGCGTGCGATTCGGGTTTATATATATATAAAAACAAAATAAAATAAAATAAAATAAAAAAATAAAAATGAAAAATAAAAAAATAATAAATAAAAAATAAGAATAAGTATATATATATATATATATATATATATATATATATATATATAGACCTGAGTCGGGTTGCTATTGTATGCAAATACAATAGAGTACAGGCGTTTTTGTGAGATTTTTTCGCCTTCAACCAAAAAGAAAATCGTATAAGGTTGCTAGTGTATGCAAATGCAATAGAGTACAGGCGTTTTTGGGAGATTTTTTCGCCTGCCTTCAACCAAAAAGAAAAATCGTATAAGGTTGCTACTGTATGTAAATACAGTAGAGTAAAGTTTATAACAAACTTGAAAGCGTTTTAGGTGATTTTTTCGCTGACAACTGAAAAGAAAAATCAGGGTTTTTTAGTATTTTGTTCGCCAAGGAACAAAAACCACTTAAAGTAAAGTAAAGTAAAGTAAATTTTATTTATAGAGCACTTTTCACAGACAGAGTCACAAAGTGCTTTATCAATTCAAATCAGAATCAAATTAAGTTTACAGAGACCCAACAGAATCCTTCAGGAGCAAACACTTGTGATTGGTGACAGTGGCGAGGAAAAACTTCCCTTTAACAGCAGAAACCTCGAGCAGACCCAGACTCCTGAAGGATGGCTGTCTGCCTTGACCAGTTGGGGTTAAAGAGAGAGAGAGAGTAAAGGAGGAGAAAAGAGAGAGCGATAGAGATATAGAGAGACTGGGGGGGGGGGGGATGACACATGGAGTACGTTATGATGAATACATAGAGTGTAATCAGTCTGTGGTGGTCCTGGGTCAGGTGGGAGACTAAAAAGCCTTTTGAACAGGAGGGTTTGGAGGTGTTTCTTAAAGCTCTCTACAGAGTCCATGGACCGTAGGTGTAGAGGCAGGTCATTCCATAGACGTGGTGCCACAGCTTTAAAAGACCTATCACCGCGTGTGCTAAAACAGGTCCGTGGAACCATCAGCAGGTACTGTCCTGAAGACCTCAAGCTACGAGTCGAGCTGTAGGGCTGGATCAGGGAAGCAATGTATGCAGGGGCCTGGCCATGTAGAGCCCGGAAAGTTAGCACAAGAATTTTGAAATGAAGGCGATATAGAACAGGGAGCCAGTGGAGAGATTTAAGGATGGGAGTGATGTGGGTTCTCCTGTTTGTGCGGGTCAGGAGCCTGGCAGCAGAGTTCTGGACAAACTGTAGACGGGCCAGCTCCTTCTTGTTTAAGCATGTAAACAGGCTGTTGCAGTAGTCTAAGCGAGAAGATACGAAAGCGTGAACGATCATCTCGAGCTCATTTGTGGACACCATAGATCTGAGTTTGGAGATGTTGCGTAGGTGGAAGAAACAGTTTTTGACTAGGTGTTTGGAGTAGAATTCTAAAGACATGTCCTGGTCAAAGATGACACCCAGATTCCTCAGTTTTGTCTTTACCGAGGAACTCAGGTCTCCAAGGTGATGTTTGATCCCTGGGATTGCACTATCCGGGGCAATGATGAGGGTCTCAGTTTTGCTGGAGTTCAGCTGGAGGCTGTTCTCATTTAGCCACTGCTTCAGCTCTGACAAGCAGTTGATTAAGGAACTCAGTTTGTGGGGCTCAGAGGAGTTAAAGGAGCAGTACATCTGGATGTCATCCGCGAATAGATGATAGGAGACATCACTGTACTGTCGGATAATGTGGCCAAGTGGGAGGACATAGAGTAAGAATAGGACTGGTCCCAGGACAGAGCCTTGGGGCACACCACAAAGTAGCTCCGCTGAGTCAGATTGGAAGTTGTTTATTGACACAGTGAAGCTTCTGCCGGTCAGGTAAGAGGAGAACCAGTCTGGCACAGGACCTGACATCCCTACCAGGTCCCTCAGTCTCTCAATCATTATGGTATGGTCCACTGTGTCAAAGGCCGAGGACAGATCTAGCAGGACCAAGACTGTGGATTTCCCGGAGTCAGCCGCCATCAGGATGTCACTAGACACTTTTAATAGTGCGGTTTGTGTTGAGTGGCGTTGTCTAAACCCAGACTGAAAAGTGTCATAGATCTGGTGTGTCTCCAGAAAAGCTGTAAGTTGTTTAGACACTGCTTTCTCAAGGATTTTGGCCAATAGGGGGAGCTTTGAAATGGGCCTGTAGCTTTTGAAGTCTGTGGGGTCCAGTGTGGTTTTCTTTAGTTTAGGTTCTATGATGGCCTGTTTGAAGGAGCTGGGAAACAAACCAGTTGAGAGCGACAGGTTAAAAAACTTTATGACCCATGGTCCAATAGTGTCAAAGACACCGACAAGGAGCTTATGGGGGAGGAGGTCTGCAGAGTTGGAGGAGGGTTTCGTTTTGGATAAAAGTGCTGAGATGTCCTCCAGTGTCACAGGGTCGAAAGAGGACCAGGTTTGCAGAGGGGGATCAGATAGGGTCAGACGGCCAGAGGGTGGTGGGATATTGTGTTTAATATCCCTGATCTTGTCTGTGAAGAAGTTTAGGAAGTCACTGCTGTCAGCTTTACAGAGCACAGGGGGGGGGGGGGGGGGGTAGTAGCAGGGGACACAATGGACTGGATTGTGTCAAAGATTACTTTGGGGTTTTTCTTGTTTGTGGCTATAAGTTTGTGGAAGTAGCTGGATCTTGCCTCCTTAATCATTTTATTTAATGAGGTTATGAGATCTTTCAGATGTAACCTGTGTACTTCCAACTGGGTTGATTTCCAAAGACGCTCAGTTTTGCGACAAGTTCTCCTTAGGTTTAAGATGTTTTCATTTATCCAGGGACAAGACCACTTACGAGTGACATTAGTTTTCACGGGAGCCACCTGGTCAAGAATAGAGCTGCAGTGTGTGGAGAAGCACTGGATAAACTCATCAACATCGGGACACTCATTAAGAAAACTAGGGTTAAACAGGGCACGGAAATCCTGGGCTGTGGACTCTGTGATAATCCTCCTCTTGGCCCTTCTAGGTGCAGGCTTGGGCTCCAGAGGCACACATAAGTCAAAAAACACACCACAATGATCACTCAAGTGGACATCCTCAACACACACATTTGTGACGTGTAAGCCCAATGAGAAAACCAGGTCCAGGGTATGTCCTTTCTTGTGGGTGGGGCCAGATACATGTTGTTTGAGGTTAAAAGTGTCAGTCATGGCTAAAAGTTCCATTGCTGGGCTGGATGAATTGTTATCAATGTGCAGATTGAAATCCCCAAGAATTAAAACCTTCTCCAGTTTTATTATTGATGTAAGGAAATCACTGAAATCGCTTAAGAAGGCACCAGCAGGGCCAGGGGGACGGTAGATTAAGAAACAGTAAAACACACTGGACGAGCCAATCTTGATCATTTGTGACTCAAATGAGGGAAAGTCATCGGTGCTCATCCCTCTGCATATGTATTTGTCTTGGTGCACTACAGCAAGGCCACCGCCCCGGCGACAGGGGCGGGGCTGACCAACAGCAGAGCAGCCAGGAGGGCACAGTTCATTTAAATGAATGAACTCCCCATCCCTTTGCCACGTCTCCGTCAGGAATAATGCGTCCAAGTTCCTGTTGGTAAAAAGCTCATTTAGGGAGAAGGATTTATTGGCAATGGAACGTGCATTTAGTAATCCAAACCGGCTAGGTGGTGGTGACATCATGGTGTTCGTGTCCGCTGTGTGTAATGGGATTTGTGTCAACCACCTACGATGCCTTTTAGCAGAGTGAAACCCCATACGAGACCTGGATATGACAGGAATGGGGAAGAGCAAGGCAGAGGTGTAGGCTGCTGGAGATGGGGAAGGAGAAGAGGAATTCACTGAGGAGGTTGGTCGACAGGTGGACAGTGAGGGCCTGGGAGAGGAGGAGAGATCAGCTGGGGTGGTGTTTATTCTCACTACAGATTTTACAGGAGACTCTGAACGTGGTGATATTAGATGTGACCAGCAGGGGGAGCAGATGACTGCAGCAGAAGAGGGAGGGCATAGTCACATTGGTGTGGGTGTGGTTTTAGTCAAGACAGCGTGTTGGATGTTTTGAGCCAAGACCCTGCTGCCTAGTCTAGAGGGGTGGACACCATCGGACTTGTAGAAGGAGGAGCGGTTCCAGAACAGATTAAAGTTATCAATAAAACTGAAGCCGTTCAGAGCAGAGGCGGACTGGAGCCAGGTGTTCAGGCTGAGGAGTCGGCTGAAACGGCCCACACCACGGGCAAAGGAGGGGAGGGGCCCGGAAATGAAAACAGCCTTCCCGGATCCTTTCAGTTTATCAAAGAGGTTTTTAAAATGAACCTTCGTCACTTCGGACTGTTGAAGAGAAGTGTCACTGAAGCCCACGTGAACTATGATCCGGGTAACGGTGGACGGCAGTGAGAGCAGCAGCTGAGGGAGTTCATGGAGGATGGAGGTGACGGTAGAACCAGGAAAACACCTGGTTATGGCGTTAAAGAAACGGACGTGACGGATGATGGAGTCCCCGAGGATAGCGGTGGTCGGAGGGAAAAGTGGTCGAGGAGACGGTGTTGAAGGTGAAGGGTTCCTGGTCTCTCTAGGTGGACATTCCACGGGTGGACCGTCGGAGTGACGGCGGACGGCCTCTCGGAGGAGGCGGCGCCGGGCAGAGGAGCGGACCGAGGAGCGGGGACCCTTGTTCGACGGCTTCACAGGAGGACCGGCTTTAGGACCGTCGCCGGTAATCAGCTCGGTGGCAGCCACGGTGTCAGCAGGAGCCGGTTCCAGGACAGAGCCAGGTGGGATGGGGGGCACATCAGCCCTGGCGGGGGGAGCCGGAGCGTTCTCCACGGACAGGACGGCGAAGCGGTTTGATGTGCTGATGGTCGGCGGTGGTGAGTCTTTGCTCGTGTTCTTTTTGCGGCCACGAATCACCACTTCAGACCAGGGTGTAGAACACGGGGGGCGAGAACAGGCAGAGGAAGGATCCCATAACACCGTATCATCACAGGAGGCTTTGGGCTTCTCTGCGCTTTTCAGGAACAGACTGGACAGTGTGGGAAGGCGGCTGGAGAAACCACAGAGCTGGGCATTTTTCTCCGCGAGTTCTGCGGAGAGGCGCAGTATTTCCTCTTTGAGATCCGCGATAGTTTGGTAAGCCTTTACCAGGGTTTTGTTTGCTTGGACGAGAGGACTATCTCCAGCTGATGAGGATGACGCCATGGTGGAAGCAGCGAGATACCGGGCAGAGCGCGGGAAGCGGTGGGTGACAGCCAGAGGTAAGGATCCACTGACAATACTGACCTGTCCTGATGAAGGTTTGGGTTGATGGCGTCAAGTTAAAAGACACGGTTAAGAGGTTAGGTTCAAGTGAGTAAGCGTTGAAAGGCAAGAAATAAGTAGTTAAAAGGCTGGATTTCTGAGAGTAGATCCGCCGGCGGTTTGACAGACGCCGGCGGTTTGACAGACGCCACGCACGCCACTTAGAAGACGTTCTAAGTGTAAAAATGGGAAACCGGCCGGGGCACAGTGACGGGGGTGTGGACAGAGAGGCCCCTATTCCAAAACCCATGGGTAAAAGAAAATATGGGGAAATTGTGCTTGAATGTGCTGATTATTGTGTAAACATGGGTATTTTTTCTAAAACGCCAACTTTGGGTGTGCAAAAACTGAATGAGTTAAAGGGAGGCAAAGAGAGAAAAAACAAGGTCAGGGAATTTAAACAATAGGAAACTTGTAACAAATGTTTTGAGATGTGGTGAATGAAGCAAAAACAAACTGAGGCATGTGTAACCGTAGATGACACCATCTAGCTGTGTTTTTTTCCCTTTATGCCTAATTTGTTAGAATATTTAAACCACTTCTTTTCATTCATAACTTTATACTTCCCTTGTATTTTTGTGTGACGTCTGTGCTACGTCTGTAAGATCTGGTAAATTATGCTGCTGGTTATAAAAACAGATATAAAACAGATTATACAGATTAAACAGTTATATTTTCGATTGTCAAGGAGCTTGAGCTCCGCCACGTTACCATATACCATATGCCCCCCCCTTGTGTTTCTGTGCAGGCAGCGAAGTTGGTGTCCGGGTCTGGACGCCTGCCCACAAAGACGCCGCGAGAACCCGCCCCCCCCCCCCCCGGAACACTCAGCCGTAATTCCAGAACCGGCCAAACGTCAACGGGCCCCAGCAGGCCCCCCAGGTCTGCTGACCCCCGGCCTTCTCCACCACCGGAGCCGGACTCCACACAACCCGACTCCACCCCCGCTGCTGATGCTGCAGGCAGGGGGGAGGACTGACTTCTGGCACAGCTGCACAAATGCCCATGGTGGACCAGACGGTCCTGTTGTGGTGTTCAGGGCATGGACATTCACTGAAACATCTACCTGATCCACCCGAGGGACTTTCTGCACTGAACACAGACCCACTGGGTCCGAACTCAGGCGGCTTCTGGCTGCACAGATGACCCCTAGCCTCTGCCGGACGTTTTTTCCCACCTGAGGCTGTCTGTCTGCATGGACAAACCTGAAACAGGCCTGATGAGACAGTGGAAGATTCCAGACGCAGGGCAGGGGTCACTTTCATCAGACACTCCGGACTGGTCCGCCCGACCCCCCCCCCCGGGGAACAGCGTGGGCGGGGACCGGAGAACACTCGAGGCCCACCTACACCCGGAAAGGGGTGGTCCGACATGTGAAGGGGTGGGCCACCTCTGTGGCCAACCAGGACATGGGTAAAGGGACTGCCCACAGAGAAGGCGGGGCGGAGACAGCCACGTGGAGGGAACGGGGCAGGGGATTGGCTCGCGGCCCTGGAGGGCGGGTCTCCAGACACGGATTCCACACCCACTACAGCTTCTGCTGCACTGCCCAAGGGAGGAGGAGGTGACACACACACACACACACACACACACACACACACACACACACACACACACACACACACACACGCTCAGCTGTGTACTGACTCCTATCAGAAGCTCCCTGTGGTTGATCTTACTATAAGCAGGTTTAAGTTATTGTTTTTAGTAGATAGTGGAGCTACATACTCTGTGATCAGACATGTAGACTTAACACCTACACTAAAGTTGAGTGGAAAAACTATTATTTCTGTGTCGGCTGGTGGTAAACAGGACAGAGAGAGCTTTACTGTTCCGTTGACATGTGTTTCACAAGAATGTACTTTCTAACATTCTTTTTTTACTCGCACCCGTCTGTCCCATTAATTTGTGTGGGCGGGATTTGATGTGCAAATTGGGGGTAAAACTTGAATCGGGTCCAGAGGGGTTAACGATAACTCAACAAAACACAGTCGCAGGCACAGATCTCCACTCACATTGTGTGTACGCACACACAATGGTTAGGTATGCTGCTGGGTTACCAGATTATGTATACCACTGGAAAGTCTGTTCCCCCCAAATTACAGAAAAATGGGTCGAGCTAAGTGACAGCAGACTTCAGCCTGACGCTTATGTCTCACCCCCAAATGATTTATATTGTGCTTCTCATTTCAGTCCTGGAGGCCCTGACCCCACATATGAGGAAAAGTTTTTTCACACAGAGTCTGATAAGCTCACAACTGGTTACATGTTTTGGGATTCATATTTTTTTGTGCATTGTCTGTGTCACTGACTGATAACCAACATTCTTTTTACAGGCTTGGTGCTGCACCACGCATGTTGCTCTTTCCAAACCATGCCATGCAGATTGGAAAGACGTGGGCCCGTTTGTGGAAAAGGCCTTGCAGGTGTCAGATTTGTGTCCCACCTCTGACCCGGCCATCATGTTCGCTCCCCGACTGGGGGTATACAGACAGAGCATGGTATCAGTGTTTCACTGTCAGAAAACTGTACAGTTGTTAAATGATGAAGCGCTGACCTGTATGTCTACATCTCCCACAGGCCTCTCACCCGTCTCCGTGCCACCCAAACTGGCTGATATCCCACCTGGTGTCTGGGCTACTGGTCCACATGATGTGGGTCTCGTCCGAAACTGCCCACCGGTCATCATTACCCCGTGATCTGATTACAGGCCATGTCAAAAACAGTCCGAGTTCGAAGCTTATTTGAATGTGGGAATTATAGTTCCATGTCCTGATTCACCGGTCAGGACCCCAATTTTTCCTGTGGAAAAAAGTGCGAACCCCTCCTGACCCAGACACATGGAGGTTTATTCAAGACCTACAGGCGGTAAACAAAGCCGTGGTTCCACGCATACCCACGGTCCCAAATCCACACACGATTTTATCACAAATTCCGCCGTCTGCATCTCACTTTTCTGTCATTGACCTTTCGAACGCGTTCACATCTGTTCCCGTGCATGCAGATAGCCAATATTGGTTCGCGTTTCAGTTCAAAAACAAAATGTACACATGGACGCGCATGTCTCAGGGGTATTGCGAGGCCCCAACCATTTACAATTCGATTTTGGCTGACTCGCTGTCCCACCTTGACCTCCCACCAGGTGTTGCTCCTTTACAGTATGTTGATGACCTTCTCCTTTGTTGTCCTTCACAGGCTTGTGTCTTTTGTTTCACTTGAGGCAGCTGATGGACGACCTTGTCTGCCCAAACATTTCTTCCCCTGGTTTGCTAAGCTGACACATGGCGTAGATCATGTGTCTAAGGGAGGAATGTTAGATAAATGTTTTCCTGCAAAGCATGCAGACAGCTCTGCAGTGGCTAAGGCTTTGGTAACTGAAATTTTGTTTTGTTTTGTTGGGGGATCCCAAAGAGGATCTCATCAGACGATGGGTCCCACTTTGTGAACACAGCACTAACTGAGTTAGGGGAAATGCTAGGTTTTGACCTCAAAACACACTGTGCATACCATCCACAAAGGGGGGGCTATTGAAAGGGAAAATAGCACCCTAAAATCAAAACTGGCTAAATGTTGTGAGGAAACAGGTCTTAACTGGGTCAAGGCCCTACCTCTGGTTCTCATGCAAATGAGAATGAGACGTAGGAGTCGAAGTGGGCTGAGTCCTTTTGAGATTATGTTTGGGAGACCCCCATATACAGGTCTCCAGGCCCCCAACTAACCGGGTTGACATCATTGTTGGAGCATGACATGTTGTCTTAGTGTAGGAAACTCTCCTCTGAACTCTCTCAAGTACAGGTACTGGTGAAATCAGCACTACCGGTTCCTGCAGAGGGGCTGCTCCATCCGCTGCAGCCGGGGGATTGGATCCTGGTTCGGGACTTCAGACGAAAGCACTGGAAACAGCGCAGGTGGCGAGGCCCTTTCCAGGTGCTCCTGACGACGCACACAGTGGTCAAGGTTGCTGAACGTGCCATGTGGATCCACGCGATCCACTGTAAGCGGTTTCTGGGAGAACCGCCAACTGCTGCGGCCAAGGACGGGCCGGAGCATCGATCGACAGCGTAGACTGGACGACTGGACACCGGAGCTGGACACAGCTGTATCACGCACCTACACTCACAAGACTCACTGGTTGAAACCTAGCGGTGGTAACGACCCCAGTGACGTCTCATATACACTTATCCTTTGCCTGGTCACTGGCGAGTGACTGAAGACCCCCTGCCCCACACATACACTGATTCGACGACGATGGAGGTGATCAAAGGGTCAGCTGTCATCTGCATCACCCTCCTGTGCCTGTACATGTGGTACATGGACACATTCTATCAGGTATCTGATCCTTCACCACCGCATCACATTCCTGTTTGCGCCCTGGTCTGTTGGAGGACAGCTAGGGTCAGAGGAGCTTCGGGGACGTCACGGACGTGACCTCCACCTCATTGATCACCACGACTAGCGATAACACATGGTGGCGAGTGACACGTGATCTGACACGACGTGTCACTAATCAGTCATGCTATGTGTGTAGTTTGATGCCACACAGCTCACATGAAGATACTCTGTTCGCTCCTTATCCTCTCTCGATCAATCACACACTATTGACAATGATAAAATGGACAGTGGCCGTCTGTCACGGCGTACCCCTGGCTGGGGTTGAGACCCAACGTGACCTTCCTTCAGAAATCCAAGAAATTTCTCTAGAGACACTAATATTACTATGGTACAGAAAAATGTTGTTTTTCGGCTCAGAGATCTGTCTAATCTTTTTTTCACTCCACAGTTTTGCTTCCATTCCCCAGTCACAGAACACACATGGTATAATTTGGGACACACATCTGGGTGTAACATTACTCTCAAGGTAGCATGCGAAAAAAGGGCTGATAAATTTACTTTTCTCCAGTTATACTCCTTTACAATCTCACGGCATTACTAGGTACACCATCCCCACTGACACATTATGATGCTAAGACCTCATATTTTTATTTTATTTTATTTTATTTTATTTTTAATGTTACTACCACATATAATGCCACCGTAGCTCTAACTCCTTCTGATTATGGGTATGGCTGTCCTACAGATATGGTGTGGACGTGTGGTCAACACTCTTATTTGTATTTCCCAGCATGATGGGCAGGTACATGTCACCTCTCTTATTTGGTTCCAGCTACCTCCAAATTGACCATCAGCCCAGTTATGTCACCGCCTCACACCCGTGTAAAACGGGATCAGATTTCAGGTGGCCATAAGTTTGAAATCAGTATTATTCCCATGTACGGCCCTGATTGTTTAGCTTGGTACATAGAAGAACTTTCTGTGGAGCTAGAGAATCTCACTGCGTCTGTTGAACAGGGGTTTAATGACCAGTGAGATGAAAGCTCTCCGCACTGTCGCATTACAGAATAGGGCAGCTTTAGATCTCCTATTGGCTGAAAAGGGAGGTGTCTGTCATCTTATTGGCGACCAGTGTTGTACCTATGTACCTGATGTTTCCACAATCAGTTTGATCACCCTAGACGAGTCCTACATGAGGAAAACACTGCATACACTACAACAGGTTGGGATTTTTGGGGCTGGCTGCTGTCTGGGGGATGGAAGGCAATGTTGATGAAAATTATTGCTGTGATTTTTGGTGTGTTTGTATTACTCCTCGGATTATCCTGTTGCATCATTCCAATAATACGTTCAATGATTAGCAGTGTGATTGGTACTTTTAGAATGGTATAGCATGAAGTGATTGATGATGATGATGATAATTATGATTTTGGTGACTTAGATGATCTTGATGATGATTTGATGGTGTATGAAGAAAGCAACGTGTAATCCTGTCAAATGAACAAAAATTGTGAAGCTGGAAATTACTGTTCTGACTGATGTCCAAAAGCAGATAGATCATGGGTGGATGTTTATAGTATTTTTTTCATAGTATTTTGCTATTTGTCCTCCAATGTCAAACCTGATCTAAAAAGAAAAAAGACACAAAGTCTGGAAATTTGGCTACATATAATTTATCTGGAGAATATCTGGAGAAATATGGCTTAATTAGGTTGTCTTTGGGTTGATAATCATTTATAATCATTTATTGATACCCGTACGTAAATTTTATGTTTTTGCATGATTGATTCGGTTGAATAATCAAAAGGGAGGAAATGTGGCGGAAAAATTTACTTTTTATATTTTATACTCTTTATATTTTATACTGTTAGTACATCTTCTTTTAATGCTGAGTCATTATTCATTATGTGTGATGTTTACCACTCTGTAACACCCCCAACCCAGGAACGGAGTTCTTGCCTTGAGTTAAAACCCAAACACCTAAATGTCTGAATGTGTAGATAGAGGATGGCACCTGCACTCCAGATTGGATCCAAGCAAGGTTAGAGTGAAGAGGTCATCATGACCTCTTCACGGAGCACAGAAGGAGTAGTATGGGGTGGTATGATGTACGTAAGGAATGACATCATAGTTTGAGGGGTTGGATTTGGTTCTATATAATCTTTAGTTTTCTCTTGTTTAATCAGACTTCACTTACAGAGTTTCTCTGTGATTGACTTCTCAATAAATGCATTTATTTATTTTAACTCTAACTTTCTCTCCTCCTCTTTGTGTGTGGGTTATCAGTGTTGAACATTTCCATAACACCAGCATTTCACAGACGCATGCGCACAGACCCAGTGTGGAGACCCGGAGCACGAGACCCCCAGCAGAACCAGCAGAACCAGCACCTCAGTAAACCCAAACCAGCTCTGACTCTGAGACGTTCTGCTGCCTTTGGACCACACAGTTCACTGTCGTCTCCTGGTCAGAACAGAATTAATTCCAGTCATTTTATCCTCATATTACCGTTGGTCCAAACGCATTAAATGGGTTTAATTTGTGACCTTTGTTCCGTCCTCACTTCCTGGTTCATGTTCTGGGGTTCCTCGCAGCTGTTTCCAAACGGCCGTAGTTCAGTTTGTTGGCTCAAACTGGGCCCTTTAACGAACACAACTGTGATAAAAACAAACCGGACTGTTCTGTGAAGCTTCTCCTCTTCAGAAAAGTCAAATCTATGAGTCCAGATGGTGAAGAAAGTGTTGACATCTGCCTGGTCTGGAGCTCTGCTGGTTCAACCAATGAAAAGGCTGATTAGTGTCACCTGTTCCAGTATTCATCTGCACACACACACATTTATATTTACATTGACATGGCTGGTTTGACATGTTCATTTGTTTTTTAATTGCCCTTTTTAATTTTAATAACTGATGCTGTTTTTTTTGGCTGCTGTGCCATATTTGCAGTTTTAAAGCCTGATAATAGTTGGTGTGAGTGTTCGTACCGGTGTTTTTGTAGTGTTTTATGGACAATGTTAACCTTCCAGTATTCTGGTGAGCACATTATACACACTTTGAACTTCATGTTATCAAAGGTCATATTATTTTTCATAATTTGTTTTAGGTCAGAATTCAAAAGTTGTTCATTTTTGTGATTTTTTTTTTTTTTTATTTATTTATTTATTTATTTATTTTTTTTTTTTATTCTGACCCCTCCACTAAAATCATCCCATTGTAAACAGTGTTAAATTTCTACACTAACACCCTTCTACAAAGTGAGTAAAAAATGCACATTTAACATTTGACCTAGCACAAATAATAATAATGCATGTTAACCAATGTTGGTGTTAATCACTGACATGACAGATGAAAAAATGAATAAAAAATAACTAATCTAATTTTTATGTGATAAATAAATAAACAAATAAGCACTTTTTGTGTGTTTTGCATTAAAAACACGGCATTTAAAGGGTTAAAAATATGACATTTATTGAGTATTTTGTATATTTGTTTATGGCTCAAGTTGATGGAATGCAAAAACATGCAAAAAAAAAAAAAAAAAAAAGTTAAAAACAACCATGCCTCAAAAAAAAGGTGACATTCCTACAGCACTGCACAGATTCTGCACTTTTGGTGATTAGGAAGGACCTCTGGGCAGGATAATGGAGGGTTAACAGAAACATGTTGTAAAACAAAAGTCACTTCGACGGAAATAAAAAGGGGAAAAATAATCATATTTGTGTGGACAGGATATATGTCAATCAAATCAATCAAATTTTATTTATATAGTGTAACAAAATTTAAGTTATCTCATGACACTTTACATTTAAAGCTGGAATAAACCAGACTGTTATATACACTATATTTCCAAAAGTCTTGTCTCCTCCATCCCAATCCTCAGACTCAGCTGTTCCAGTCCCTTCCATGTCCACAGGTGGATTAAATCCAGCCCTAGGCATGCAGACTGCTTTTACAAACATTTGGGACAGAATGGGTCTCTCTCAGGAGCTCAGTGAATTCCAGCGTGGAACTGTGATAGGATGCCACCTGTGAAACAAATCCAGTGGTGAACTTTCCTGGCTCCTAAATATTCCACAGTCAGCTGTCAGCTGGATTAGAAGAAAGTGGAAGTGTTTGGGAACGACGGCGACTCAGCCACGCAGTGGTCGGCCACGGAAACTGACGGAGCGGGGTCAGCGGATGCTGAGGCGCAGAGTGTGAAGAGGTGGACGACTGTCTGCAGAGTCAATGGTACAGACCTCCAAACTTCATGTGTCCTTCAGATTAGCTCCAGAACAGTGCGCACAGAGCTTCATGGAATGGGTTTCCGTGGCCGAGCGGCCGCATCCGAGCCATACATCAGCAAGTGCAATGCACAGCGGTGGATGCAGTGGTGTAAAGCACGCCGCCACTGGACTGTAGAGCAGGGGAGGAGCCTTCTGTGGACTGACCAATCACACTTCTCCATCTGGCGATCTGATGGACGGGTCTGGGTTTGGCGGTCTCCAGGAGAACGATACTTGTGGGAGCGCATTGTGCCGAGTGTAAAGTTTGGTGGAGGGGGGGTTATGGTGTGGGGTTGTTTTTCAGGAGCTGGGCTGGGCCCCTTAGTTCCAGTGAAAGGAACTGGGAATGCTTCAGCAGAACAAGACATTTGGGACAATTCCATGCTCCCAACTTTGTGGGAACAGTTTGGAGCCGGCCCCTTCCTCTTCCAACATGACTGTGCACCAGTGCACAAAGCAAGGTCCATTTGGACATGGAGGACAGAGTCTGGTGTGGATGAACTGGACTGGCCTGCACACAGTCCTGACCTCAACCCCATAGAACACCTTTGGATGAATTAGAGCGCAGACTGAGAGCCAGGCCTTCTGTCCAACATCAGTGTGGGACCTCACAAATGCACTTCTGGAAGAATGGTCCAAAATTCCCATGAACACACTCCTAAACCTTGTGGACAGCCTTCCCAGAAGAGTTGAAGCTGTTAGAGCTGCAAAGGGTGGAGCCACGTCAGACTGAACCCATAGACTAGGAATGGGATGGACCTGACATTCATATGGGAGTCAAAGCAGGAGAGGGAATACTGTTGGATATATAGTGCATATATAAGACCATAACGTATGTATAGAGTAAACCAGACTGTTATATACGTATAAGACTATACCATATATATAGAATAAAGCAGACTGTTACAGACTGTATATTTTTTGGTTTCCAATGTGTGAAATTGTCCTTGTTGCTGTGAATGAGGTGTTTGATGCCATGTTTATCAGAACCTGCTGAGAATGACATGAATCTGTGGTTCTACTAAGGGTTCAGTGACAACACTGTGAGAACATGTGTTTCAGCTGTTGGAGCTAAATGTCGTAAAACAACAGCTGTAAAACAGACTTTAATTAACATCAATAGACGTAAACAAACAAACTAAACCAACCTCACTGTGTTCTGCTTACCCAGCTCCAAACAGCAACTGATCCAATCGGAAAATACTGGAAATTTGAAGCAAATTTTCAGAAGATCTGAGAAAATCGTTAGTCTAGTCTCATTCAGCGGGTCAATAGACTCAGCAGTTCAGTCAGTCATCGATTCTTGAACAGTTCAGGCTCGACTCAGTTCTACTCTGCCGTTCTTTCATTCGGTGGTTCACTCCCTCGGCTCGGTCCGTCCATCGCCGGAAACTAGTCTGGCGATACACTCATAGATGTTGCCGTGGAGACGACCTGCTCCACAATGCGTCCCACAGCACTTCCACCTCCGACTGAATGAGTGACTCTGACTAGTTTATGTGAGAATAAACAGAATATTAGCAAAGCGCTTCTGAATCAAATCAGTTGGGTTCATGAATCGATTCAACTTGTTCACTTAAATGAATCGATTCTTTTCAGCTTCGTACATTAATTGCCCATCACTAGTGCTTACTTCTGTTTTTCCTGTGATGAGAGAGAGAGAGGGAGAGAGAGAGAGAGAGAGAGAGAGACCCAGTCCAAGCACACAGAGAGATTATTTATTAATCTATCGTTCTATTGTTCTATCGTCCTATCGATCGTTCTATCTAGAGAGAGAGAGACACTTTATCTCTAAAAAATAAACTAAAACAACTCAAACTTGATCTGTAAAATGGTCAGTGTTGATACAGTTCCATCTTTAATGCACATTTGAATGTTTGATGTTTACATGTTAATATTTGAATGTTTTTGCACCAGGAAGTACATTGTGGCTATTATTTTATTAGTTGTTCTTTTTTTTTTTTTATTGTTTTTTCAAAATACAACTTGGTTAAATTATTTCAGTGTGTGTATTAGTACTTTTTGAACATTTTGAGCACAATTTCAACAATACCATGACCATAATGATAACCATGATAATTTCAGTCACAATAACCGTGATATGAAATTCTCATATGGTTCCATCCCTAATGGACACAGACTGAAACCCCTTCTTGGCTGTGGTGGTTAGTGGGCACACACACACACACACACACACACACACACACACACACGCACACACACACACACACACACACACACACACTCGGGGGTTAGTGGTGACATGGCCCTTTGGCCTGTGTCCTACTACAACAGGCTACATTAGCTCTGCTGATCTGGCTCCCCCCTCCCTCTCTCTCTCTCTCTCTCTCTCTCTCTCTCCCTCTCTCTCTCTCTCTCTCTCTCTCTCTCTCTCTCTCTCTCTCTCCCTCCCCCCCTCCCTCCCTCTGTTCTCTGGCTTGTTGCTAGTCTCTGTTCAAACAGGCTCAGTGACCCCAGGTCCGGTCCACGCTGCAGGGACCCGGGTCCTGAGCCCACAGATGGAGAGGATCTGAAAACCAACACGCCGCCGTTAGCTTCAAACACTGACGGGGTTTTAACTTGCAACTCTGGCATCTCTGAACGTACTTCCAAACAAACACACAGTGGTTTAGTGTCGGAGCGGCGGTGACAGCTGTGGAAACATGAACCCGTGTGCCTCCGAGGCCTTCAGGGCTCAGTCGAGGCCGTTGGACCCACATCACACAGAACATTCAATGCACAAAGCCCGTTCTGCTGCTGAATAAAGGCCAGGCCTGGAACGGTACACAGCATTTTCGGTTCGGTGTGTTTTCAGTTTTCAAAGCCATGGATTGGTACGGGAAGAAAGAAAACCCCTCAAAATGTCTTTAACCCTCCGGTATCTGGGTGTGCCTTTTAGGCACACTTTGCACTTTGTTTTAAAAACTTAAAACTATTTTTCACAGTTTAAATCAGGTTAGAATTCAAAAGTCGTTCATTTGTGCATGATCTTTAAATTCTGTCCACCAACTCAAATGTGCACATTGTAAACAAAAGAAAATGACCAGACTAGCATCTGTCTGCCAAGTGTGCATAAAACGCACTATTTCCAACATTTGATCTGTATGATTAGGACTGATCTGGATTTACAAAAATAAAATCAAATTAGAGCAGAAAAATAAATCAATATATAATATTTAATAGTTTGATTTATAGGTGTGCATTTTACGCACACTTGGTGACAGATGCTAGTATTCTTGAACATTTGACCTAGCGCCAAAAATAATAATGCAAATCAACCAATGTTGGAGTTAATCACTGACATATGCCAGGATGAAAAAATCTAATAATATGTGATCCACTTTTTATGGAGTATATGGAAAAAATATATTTTTTTTTGTGTTTTTTGCACCAAAAAAAATGCTTTGTTTACATTACAAACATGGCATTTAAAGGGTTAAAAATGTGACAATTATTGAGTATTTGGTATTTTTATTTACAGCTCAAGTTGATGAAATAGATGAACTAGAAAAAAGCGTAAAAGAATTAAAAACAAACGGTATGATTTTTTTTTTTTGACATTCCACAAGTGTGCCAAAAAGGCACACTTGGTGCTTAGTAAGGGCCCTGCTGGACGGGATACCAGAGGGTTAATACATTTCTGGATTTTTGAACATTTTTCCCCCAATTTTTGGACATAATAGAATGTAGAAAAACAGGAATAACATAATTCTCCTGCTATAAATCAAATAGAAAACAAAATATATTATTAATATTACTAAATGTATTTTAAACATTAGTATTGCACTTTTCCCTGAAAGGTAGTTTTGAACAAACAACAAAAGTCTAATCCCAGTTCTGTCAGTTCACATTCTGCAGAAAAATATCAACAAAAAAATTCCACATGAGGTGCAACATTAACAGGAGGGTAAACTGGTATTCTATTTAAACGAACTGAAGAGAAACAATGACAACAACGTTAACCACATTATTTATTTTAGGACAACTTTTAGGGGGCAGCCTGCAGTTATATACCTGGGGGTGTGGTCCATAACTAAGGTAACTGACGCTGGCGTGAAACGAAAGTGAAACTGTACATACTTTCAACGCCCAACTCCAGGTTCTATTCCTCTGTGTGTGTGTGTGTGTGTGTGTGTGAGAGAGAGAGAGAGAGAGAGAGAGAGAGAGAGAGAGAGAGAGAGAGAGAGTTTTAGATCTACTGTAGTTCATAGGTGGTAAACAACGTCTGTCTTATTAATGTCTCTTTCCTTGTTGTTGTCTTTCACCTGAACACAAATTAGGGATGTAATGATTACTGGTATAACGATAAACGGTGGTAAAATCACAGACGGTTAGTATTACCATTTAAATTCTAATTCTCATGATAACTGTGTTTGATTACTGCACTTTTAGGAGAAAAAACCCTATGTAAAGATCTGCTTTTATCAAATATTTGAGTATAGTTTGACTTTATTAATATTTTAATTTTCTATACTTAATATTTGGAACCAATATTCACTTTTAAAGTCTGTGAAAAGGTTCGTTAAGCATCTGTGTGTTATTTATGCAATAAATTATATACAATTTTCAAATCGGATTTTATATATTTTTGTGTGTTTTTTGTCCTTTTGTGTTTTTATAGTAGGTTAAAGTGAAAAAATAATAGACAGATGATATAGATGAAGTTGTGCTGAAAAAACAGATCCCAAACATGGGTATAGTAAACATTTGTTTCTATAGTATATAAAGGCCAAATCAAAAGGACTGAAAAACAGACAAAATAGACTCAGACCACTAAGGGTTAATATTTGAATGTTTCTGACACAGAAAGTGCCAATTATTTTATTTAGGTTTTTTTCTTTTTTTTTTTTTTTTCAAATACATCTTGGTTAAATTATTTCAGTGTGTGTATCAGTACTTTTTGATCATTTTGAGCACAATTTCAACAATACCACGATAATTATGAGAACTGTGATAATTTTGGTCACAATAACTGATTCATGTGGTTCCATTCCTAACCCAAACTGATCCAAACTGGACTGGACTGATGGTGGAGGGTCTTCAGTCTCTTCCTTCCAGGTTCACATCATATTTGTTTTGGTTTTTTTTGTTGTTGTTTTTTTTTTTACCTTATATCAGCTGCTATTTCATATTTCAGGTCAATGTGCATTCCTTAAATATGTCTGTGTGGAACTTGCTTGGATTTAAGGTTCTGCATTGAACAACGTCTTTAGTTCGTCTTTCTTTTTCTCATCATGCAGTGCCGTTTGGGTACAGCTGTGTACCGAACAGAACAGGTGTGTACCGAAACGGTTCGGTTCGGTATGTGGACCGTTACAGGTCCAATAAAGGCTTCTGACTCCAGTGGCTCCTGTGTCCTGGGGGACAGTCACTGGACAGTCCAGGTGTGAGTCCACCCACTGAGGCCCATTCTATAGGCATATGGGTACGCTGTCAACAGCACCATACAGTAACCACACAGTGAAGCCCCCTGCCCATACCATACCGTACAGTAACCACACAGTGAAGCCCCCTGCCCATACCATACCATACAGTAACCACACAGTGAAGCCCCCTGCCCATACCATACCATACAGTAACCACACAGTGAAGCCCCCTGCCCATACCATACCATACAGTAACCACACAGTGAAGCCCCCTGCCCATACCATACCATACAGTAACCACACAGTGAAGCCCCCTGCCCATACCATACCATACAGTAACCACACAGTGAAGCCCCCTGCCCATACCATACTGTACACACATACACACTTCTGTTTGGAACACATTTATATAAATATGGGTAAAGTTTAACTCAGATGTACGATGGAAAAGGAACTATTGAAACTCCGTCCAGGATGTGCTTCTTGGCCCCGCCCCTTGGCCCCGCCCCAGCAGCATGTGTGATCCGTGCTGCTCTGCAGTCCTCCTCAGTTGGACTGTGTTTGGCCGGGCCTGTTTTGGCTCAGCCTCAGCCTCAGTCTGTCCACAGTAATGAACCCTCTCTGGCTCCTAACCTCTGCCATATTATCCGGGCAAACACAGCCAGGCTTTGGCCGCCACCCGCCACATTTTACTAACAAGCTGAAGTGATGACCCCCCCACCCCCCTCTGGCTGACGGCCACAATGCACTGGAGCCACAAATGTCTGCAGTCAACACTGTCATGTCCTTATCCACTGGGGTGTGTGTGTGTGTGTGTGTGTGTGTGGGGGGGGGGGGGGGGGGTGAATCCCATCTCCCTGCTTCAGGCCAAGGATGTTTATGCATCCGTTTATCTGATGTGTAACAGTGACGTAAACACCCCCCCCCCCGTTGTGTCTTCTGGAGCTCAGCTCTCTGTCCTGGTCTGTGTTTTCTGGCCTCTCTCCAGTACTCAGTGTCATTTTTCCGCTCTTACAAGCCCCCGTTGGCCCCTCCACCTGAAACCCTGTCCTCACTCTATCACTTCAGTGCACCTCTTCACCCCACATGCATTCACACCATTTTCTGTGTGGTTTGTTTTGGCAGCGGCTCAGTGAGCCGTCACAGCCGGTTAATGGCTGGGTGCTCCTGGCTCACTGCTGCTGTTTCAGACACTCCACCTGGCAACATGGACACACAACCAGGACACACAACCTGGCAACCTGCACACACAACCTGGCAACCTGCACACACAACCCAACCTAAACACTAGTCCTGTAACGGTACACACAATTTTCGGTTCGGTACGTTTTCGGTTTTCAAAGTCACGGTTTGTTTTTTTCGGTTCGGTACGGAAAGAAAGAAAACCCTCTCAAAATGTCTTTAATGCATTTATTATGAATTTTTGAAAATTTTTCCCCCAATTTTTGGACACAAAAAAAATATAGAAAAACAGGAATAATATAATTCTGCTGCTTTAAATTAAATAGAAAATAAAATAAATTATTAATATTACTAAATGTATTTTAAACATTAGCATTGCACTTTTCCCTGAAAGGTAGTTTTCAACAAACGACAAAAATCTAATCCCAGTTCTGTCAGTTCACATTCTGCAGAAAAATAACAACAAAAAAATTCCACATGAAGTGCAACATTAACAGGAGGGTAAACTGGTATTCTGTTGGAACAAACTAAGAGAAACACTGACAACACAATGAACCACATTACTTATTTTAGGACAGTGAACAAACTGTTTAGGACAATGTGTACTTTTTTTTTTTTTCTTGTCGGAGCCAGGCCTGGTTTAGGATGAAGCATGTGACGCTCATGGACCAGTCAAGAAATGAACGCAGATCAACATGAAGTCCCTTAAATGTATGAAAGACTAGGATGGGTGAGTGTTGGAATGAGTTCAGTCAGACCACATCTGTAAAGCACATCTGAAAAACACATGTGTAAAACACATGTGTAAAGCACATGTGTAGACCACCAGGATCAGATCAGCTGGACATATTAAAGCGGACCAGTCTAATTTACAGGCTGGTATGAGACCTGTAATAAATGTCAGAGAACAGACACACAGTCCAAATCCAATGGATGGAAATCTGCTGGATCAAGTCTGCTGTGGACGCACACACACACACACACACACACACACACACACACACACACACACACACACACATGCACGCACATGCACACATGCACGCACATGCACACACACACACACACACATACACACACACACACACATGCAGCACACACACACACACACACACATGCACGCACATGCACACATGCACGCACATGCACACACACACACACACACACATACACACACACACACACATGCAGCACACACACACACACACACACATGCAGCACACACACACACACACACACACATACACACATGCAGCACACACACACACACACACACACACACATGCAGCACACACACACACACACACACACACACATGCAGCACACACACACACACATACACACAGTGACTGACACAGGGGAAAATCCTGCATGAAGCCACAGAGACAGTGTGTACTGTTGTGTACTGTTGTGTAGTGTAGTGTACCATTGTGTACTGTTGTGTACTGTTGTGTACTGTTGTGTAGTGGTGAAGCACTGCAGTGTAGTTTGTCCCTGGTTTGAACACATACATTATTCTAACTGTTCAGCGTGTGTCCATGTGTCTGAAATAGACAAAGGTAAATGACTGTCACATACAAACACACACAAACACATACAAACACAAACACATACAAACACACAAACACATCCAATCCTTCATGGGTGTGACTGCACATTATATGCTGTGAATAGGTCGGTAAAGTGCACTAATGCATTGTGGGTACAAAAGGTGCACAGTTCTTTGTAATTATTAGTTTGCGGAACCTTTGAATTCATGAAACACATGAAACTGAATGGAGTTTTTGTATATATGTTTTTCAACACTAATGAATATAACTATAATGTGTAGATACACATTGTAGTGACTTCTTTTGGACATACACATATTTTTGCACATATTGCAGATTTTATTCTGTGTATATTTTGCTCTGTTGTTATTATCATGTGTTTTTATTGTTACATACCTTCTCTTTTGCGCCGTGTGCAGCAGTGTTCAATTTTCATTGTACAGTGGATATATGTGGGTGCAATGACAACAATGATTTATCTGATCTGATCTGATCTGATCTTGTATTTTTTTATAAATACACCACTGGTCCAAAGTTTTAGAACACCCCAATTTTTCCACAATTTCATTAAAAGGATGCAGTTTTCATGTCTCAGTGTACTCTGAAATTAAAGCATAGAACAAATAAATAACTGAAGTTAAAAAAAGAAATCATGGAATCAATTTATACACCCAAATGTATTCAAAACTTTGGACTCATCACAGTGTCCACCTTTGGCAGACAGAATAAACGTGGGTCACTCGTAGTAGTTCTGTAAATGTGGGTCACTTGTCGGTGTCAGTGGCGAGTTCTCTCAGACTGCAGTGGAGGCCCGGCTTCCCCTAAAATTATGAAAATTAAATGGTTAAATCTGTTCGGTTGTGTTGACATTTTATTGACTCCAAATGTGTTAGAACACGTTCATCTCACAGACGAGTTGGTTCAGAATCAGCTTTATCCCAAACCAACAGACTGGCTGTTGTTCACTTCTCCTCCATTCCCGTGTCTGTTTTCTCCTCCATCTCTGCTCAGTGCATGTGTCTGCAGACTGTGTCCGTCTCTGGGCTTCAGTGGGACTGAGTGGAACAGGTTTTTTCATTGCCTCAAAACTGGACGGTAATTGGATAAATGACACAATGTTGTCCCGCCCCCGGACACCGGGCGTTTCTGGGGGTGAATGGAGCTGTGGGCGGAGCTCGGCCGGGTCGGACACCAGAATCCCACATGTTGATTGGAGGATCAGTCGAAAGGCTGAATCCCGTTTGATTGACAGCTATTTTCAGATCTCCTCCTTCACTGACACAGTTCAGTTTAATACCGTCACACATTCTGCTGGGAAACCACACAAACCACTATGAAATTACTGGTTCATTTCTTGCACTGTAAATAAAACACACTCATTGGACTTCCTTGTTTCAATTTAACATAATTTCAGTGTTTTCTTGTTTCAGTTCCATAATTTAATCATTTCTTGTTCAAGTTTAATATCATTTTGTAGATAGTTAAAATCAAGCTGTTGGCTAGGTCGCAGTGAAAGGAGCATCTGTAGTTTAAAAAGGCTTCAGTCTGACACCCACAATGCACTGGGCCAAGGCCGTCGGAGCAGACCAACTCTGCTGGACATTCAGAGGACACTGGTCCAGTCCTGGAAAAGACGCCTACTGGTACGATAAGGACACTGAGCATTTTCTTGAAAAGGAACGGAGGGACGAATTTATGTTTAAAAAACTTTACAATTTTTTTTTTTTTTTTTGATGTAAGCCGACAATGAGCTTCCCCTGTCTGAAAGACGAGCAGCCGACACTGGTGGTGTCTTTGCTTCCACTCTTCTGTCCAGTTCATCCAAACCAGCTCCATGGGGTTTCAGTCTGGACACTGTGCTGGACACTCCATGTTTTCTTGTTCTATTCCTTCAGGTCGTTCTGCCAGAGCTTGGACTTGTGTTTGGGTCATTCTCTGCTGTAGGATCATCCGGTTCCGGTTGAGTGGACGCTGGTGCGACTTGCTGCCGCTGCTCACCGGTATTTTTACAGTATTTTTAAAGTGTTTTAAATGGTTTTATGCTTGCAATACATTGCAACATTTTGGACAATTGTATGGCTGTGGGAGTCATATCTCCTCACACTAGCACCTTGCACTTTGTACAAGGGCTAACGCCATAGCCTACCTGCTGGATCACTTCACCCGGCTCTATCACCTGTCGTTGCTGCCGCTATGTGGACCTGCAAGTTTTATGTTTGTTCTGCAATCGTCTGGCTGTTGCTGAGGACATTTCATCATCCTGCCTTGGGTCTCCGTCAATACACTGCCGTTGAGCTCCTCTGGCTCCGCCGTCAACTGCTAATGCCCCCACCTCCAGTGCTGCACCACCACCCAGACGTCGCTCTTCTCCCACGCAAGAAATACATCCATCGTGGGTCCCGCAGGAATTATCAATACGGCAGCTCAAACCCGGTAAGGTCCTTCTGGTCCGCTTCTCGGTGCCGTTCCAGAAACCCCAGCCGGAATGTTGATCATCTAACGTTAGCCAGCCTAGCCCGGTCGGCTAACGCTCCTGTTAACCACAACAACACTGCTGTCAATTTCGGTCTCCTCAACATCCGCTCACTCACGAGTAAGGGTCCTCTGATCCAGGAGCTCCTCATCGACCATAAGTTTGACTTCCTGTGTCTCACTGAAACTTGGCAACAAGCCAACGATTTCTCTCAACTTAACGAATCCACTCCTCCCGGCTATGTTTACATCTGCCGTCCCCGTGGCAATGGTCGGGGCGAAGGTCTCGCGATAATTCACCGTGAGAAGTGGAAGGTCCTACCTGTGTGTGTGCCTGCCTTCAGCTCCTTTGAATGCACTGTGTTTATGCTCCCTGGTCCCACTCCATCAATTGTTGCAACTGTTTATCGCCCTCCCAAGTACCACAGTGACTTTTTAAATGATTTTAACACCTTACTCACCCACTTATCTGCACTCTCACCCAATATAATACTGCTGGGGGACTTCAATATCCACATGGACAACAGTACCTTTACCCCTCTCCAAAGACTTCTCTTCCTGTTTGGACAGTTTTGGATTCTATCAAGCCACTGACTTTCCTACACACAAAAAAGGACATACCCTGGATCTAGTCTGCTGTTCAGGTCTCACCCCCTCCAACTGTTCAGCAGATGAAGTTCATATCTCCGACCACTTCCTCCTCTCCTTCAACATCACACTCTGCCTTACCGCTCTCAAGCCATCATGTCTCATCTCATTTCAAAATATCAAGGACATCAGTCTCCAACATTAACAACATTCTACTCCCAGACTCCCCCTCCACTCCTGATGAACTTGCTGCATTATACAACAACAGTCTAACCCACATCCTCAATTCTCTTGCCCCACTGAAAACACGGTCTGTTTCCTTCTCTTCAGCTGCCCCCTGGTACACCCCCGAACTCCGTCAAATGAAGGCCAAAGGTCGACAGCTTGAGCGACTCTTCAAAAGAACTGGTCTCACTCTCCACATGGACATGCTCAAACACATATACAGCACTATAAGGACTTAATCACTAGAACCAAGTCTAACTATTACTCTGGTCTAATCATCTCTGTAGAACGAAACACCAAAACACTGTTCACCCTACTCAATAAAACTTTCCAGCCACCTGACTCCCTGCCCCCCCACATGTACTCGTCCGGCACCTGCCAGTCTCTACTGCAGTTCTTTAATGACAAAATCCACAACATCCACCAGCACCTCTGTCCAAACTCACCGCCTGCCTCTCCACCTGAACCACTCACACTCCAACAGTCCTTTTCCAGTGTCCAACTCCCTGACACCTCTGGAATCGCCAACCTTATCCAAAACTCCAAGCCCTCCACTTGTCACCTTGATCCACTCCCCACACCTCTGGTCAGATCCTGCCTTCCCTCTCTCCTTCCCCTCATATCTGCCATCACCCATTCTTCCCTGACCACTGGAACTGTTCCTCCACAATTCAAAACTGGAGCCGTCACCCCCATCCTCAAAAAACCTGGTCTAGACCCCAACAATTTCAATAACCTCCGCCCCATATCCAACCTGCCTTTCATTTCCAAAATTGTTGAAAAAATAGTCACCACTCAACTCCACACACACTTAATGACCAATAGTCTGTACGAGCCCTTCCAGTCCGGTCCCGCCCACACCACAGTACAGACACCGCCCTTCTAAAAATCACTAATGATCTCCTCCTTGCAGCTGACTCCGGTTCACTATCCGTCCTGATTCTTCTCGATCTGAGTGCAGCCTTCGACACCATCTCACACCCCCTCCTCCTCAGTAGACTCTCATCTATTGGCGTCACCCATACCCCCCTCCGCTGGTTTCATTCTTATCTGTCAGGCCGCACTCAGTTCGTTCAGCTCAAATCCTTCAGGTCAGATCCCACCCCAGTTACCTCAGGTGTGCCCCAGGGTTTAGTCCTGGGGCCCCTTCTTTTCATCATTTACCTTCTCCCCCTTGGCAATATTTTCAGAAAATGTAACATCCATTTTCACTGCTTCGCGGATGACACCCAGCTCTACCTCACCACCAAACCTTGCTCCACACTCCCACCCTCCTCCCTCACCTCCTGCCTCTCTGAAATTAAACTCTGGTTCACCTCCAACTTCTTGAAACTTAATAGTGATAAAACACAAATGCTCCTCATTGGCACAAAATCCACTCTCTCCAAAACCAACACCTTTTCCCTCATTATCGACAGCTCTTCAGTCTGCCCCTCCCCTCAGGTTAAGAGTCTGGGTGTCATCCTCGATGGCCTACTGTCTTTCAAATCCCACATCAATAACGTCACCCGGTCTGCATATTTCCACCTGCGCAACATCAACCGTCTCCGCCCCTCCCTCACCCCCCATACCACCTCTATTCTTGTGCACAGTCTTGTAACCTCCCGCCTTGACTACTGTAACTCCCTCCTATTCGGTCTCCCCCAAAAGTCCCTCCATAAGCTCCAACTGGTCCACAACTCTGCTGCCCGCATTATCACCAAAACCCCCTCCCACCACCTCATCACCCCTATCCTCCAGGAACTACACTGTCCCCCAGTCCAACAGAGACTTGAATTCAAACTCCTCCTGTACACATTTAAATCCATCCACAGTCTGGCTCCTCAGTACCTTCAGACCTCCTCCATGTCACCCCTCCAGTCCGTTCCCTCAGGTCCTCCTCTTCTATCCACCTCACCATGCCCCCTGTCCTCCTCAGCACCATGGGAGGCCCAGCCTTCAGCCGCTCTGCTCCTCAGCTCTGGAACTCCCTCCCACCATCCATCCGTCACTGTGACTCTCTCCCCAAATTCAAATCCAGACTCAAAACTCACCTGTTCAGAACAGCCCACCCCCATAAGCTCTACTGTCCATTCTACTACTTCAGTTCTATATATAGTAATTATTTGTTTTAATCTGTTTATTTCTTTGTATTTTATGGATTGTTTGTTTTATCTTGTTGTACAGTGTCCTGGGGTGTCTTGAAAGGCGCTTATAAATAAAATGTATTATTATTATTATTATTAGGATGAACCCCTGACCAGCAGAGGGCAGTGCATGGCATATCTGCAGAATGAAACTGTGGGAGCCGTTTGGGTTCAGGGTTTGGGTTCAGGGTTCAGGGTTCCTTTCACTGTGGACAAGTCACCAACCCTGGATCCAGCAGAACAGCCCCAGACCATCACACTTCCTCCTCCATGTTTGACAGTTGATGTCACACACTGAGGAACCATCCTGTCACCTACTGGACATAAGACGTACACAAGTTCTGCAGGATGAACCCAAGAGTTCACTTTTGGATTCATCAGTCCATCAGCCCTTCTTCCAGTCTTCAGTAGTCTTCAGTAGTCTTCTTCCAGTCTTCAGTAGTTCCACTGGTGCTGTTTCACGGTCCAGCCAAGCCTCTGTTTCTGATTCTGAAGTCTCACCAATGGCTTTAGCTGCAACTGGACCCATCAGACCTGCATCTGTTCAGTCTGTTCAGTGTAAACTCATCTGTTCACTCTGTTCAGTGTAAACTCATCTGTTCACTCTGTTCAGTGTAAACTCATCTGTTCACTCTGTTCAGTGTAAACTCTTCCTCTCTTCCTCCTCCTCTCTCTTCTCTCTTCTTTCAGCTGTTGTCCTGTCAGTCTCCTCTCCTCCTCCTCTATGACCTCCTCTCTTCCTCCTCCTCTCTCTTCTCTCTTCTTTCAGCTGTTGTCCTGTCAGTCTCCTCTCCTCCTCCTCTATGACCTCCTCTCTTCCTCCTCCTCTCTCTTCTCTCTTCTTTCAGCTGTTGTCCTGTCAGTCTCCTCTCCTCCTCCTCTATGACCTCCTCTCTTCCTCCTCCTCTCTCTTCTCTCTTCTTTCAGCTGTTGTCCTGTCAGTCTCCTCTCCTCCTCCTCTATGACCTCCTCTCTTCCTCCTCCTCTCTCTTCTCTCTTCTTTCAGCTGTTGTCCTGTCAGTCTCCTCTCTCTCCAGCTGTTTCTGTCCTAAACTCTTCTTCTTCTTCTGTTGTGTCTGTGCTTCTTCCAGACCTCTTCTGTCTACATTTCCAGTCCAGTTTCAGTGCCTTTGGATGCTGAAGGAAACTGGACTGACTGACACCTGGACTTTCTTGGACATTTCTCTGGAGGACACACCTCCATTTTTCCCTCTTCTGATGCTCTGTCTCTCTTCTCTGGTTCATTCCTTTTCCTCTTTTCCATTTTTACAGTACCACACTCCTTTCTTCAGTCCAGTCCTGTTCCAGTCCTGCTCCATGGGTCTGGTACCACAGTGTGTTCCACACTCCTGTTCTGCAGACACAGGGGGTGGAAGGAATTCACAAACGTTGGGACACCTGCAGGAATTGAACCACCAACTTTCCAGACTTGATCAACCTCCATTGCTGCAGAACTGCTTTCAGTTGTTCACCCATTTCTTGTTTCGCCTTTTTGTAGAATTCTGAAATGGACATTATTTTTCAGTTTGGTTTAACCTTACCTGTTTTTTTGTTTTGTCTTGCAGTTCACCACTTACCTTTGAACCATTTCAAGCCGTTCATTAAACTGGAACTGCTGGAATTTACAGACAAAACTGGAAAACTTGGGGTGTTCTAACTTTTGACAGGTAGTGTGCATACACACATATATACGTACACACATACATACACATATATACATACACGCATACATACACACATATATACATACACACATACACACACACATATATACATACACGCATACACACACACATATATACATACACACATACATACATACATACACACATATATACATACACGCATACATACGTACACACATACATACACACATATATACATACACACATACACACACACATATATACATACACACATACATACATACACACATATATACGTACACACATACATACATACATACACACATATATACGTACACACATACATACACACATATATACATACACACATACATACGTACATACATGGACAGATGGATAGATGGAGGAATGAATATCAGACAATAGACTGTTTTTCATCTTAAACTCAGAAGTTGCTTGGTGATAATTACTTTCAACGACTAACCTGATTATACAGATGAATATTTATAAACACACGTCCACACATTCCATTTATAGGCTCTGTCACCCTTCCCCTCTTCTAATTCACTTTTAGTTTGTGCAGTCTGTTCTCTTTTTCATGTTAAATATGAATATGAATATTTACGCCACAGTCGCTCACCAGCCTCGGTCCCCCGTGGCGCTCCTTCGCCACCGTCGGTCGCCTTTTTCACGTCGCGGTGGCTGATTATCTGGTTCACTGAGGGCGAGGCAAGGACGAGCGAACATACGGCGCCGTGGAGTTTCAGAGCGGAGGAAGCTGGCGCCGCGCCACCCACCAGTCTGACGGCGTTCCCTTCTTCGCCTTCGTCCTCCACTAGATCGGCTTTTGAGGCTTCCTCTGTCGTCGGCGCCGCCTTTGATTCGCCACTGATGAGGAAATTCAAAGAGACGTCGGCTGCCGGCGCCCAAAACTCTGGGAAGACTCCAAACACAGACGATAAAAACACGGTTCACCTTCCACAGTGTCGGTCTCACCTTTTCTGCAGAGTTTTGAAACACGCTACAAGATCCTCATCATCACTCCTGTGTTTCCAGGAGTCAAATGTGAACGAGTGTGAAGTCACCTGGGAACGAAGGAAGACCTGATGACGCTTCAAACAGCGCTTTCTTCAAACTAACAAACGATATATTTGGAGTTTGAAGAAGAACGGCGGCTCTGAAATGACTTTTAGTGTTTGTGAAATCAGCTGATGAAGGCAGGAGGCATCAGGAGTGGATTCACATTCTAACGCTGACACGATCTACAGCTCATGTTCACATGAATCCAACATTCACATCTGATGAACACACATGAACATCAAAAAGTCCTTCTGAGTGAGCGAATGAATGAACAAGCGAATGAATGAATGAATGAACAAATGGCTGAGTGAGTGAGTGAATGAATGAACAAATGAATGACCAAACGAATGAATGAACAAATGGCTGAGTGAGTGAATGAACGAATGAATGAACAAATGGATGAAAAAACGAACGAATGAACAAATGGCTGAGTGAGTGAATGAATGAACAAATGAATGAATGAACAAATGAATGAACAAATGAACAAATGGCTGAATGAATGAGCAAATGAATGAATGAAGGAATGAACAAACAAATGAATGAACAAATGGCTGAATGAATGAATGAATGAATGAATGAACACAAGGTCAGCTTTTGAGGCTTCCTCTGTCGTCGGCGTTGCCTTTGATTCGCCACTGATGAGGAAATTAAAGTTCTTCTCTGTGCTTGTGCGAGGAAAATGAAACATACAACCACTGTGGCTACATTACAAGTGAGTGTAGCCACAAAAGCCACAGCCAGTCCGGTCCAGTCTGGGTCCAGTCTGGTCCAGTCTGGGTCCAGTCTGGGTCCAGTCCGGTCCAGTCTGGTCCAGTCCGGTCCAGTCTGGGTCCAGTCCGGTCCAGTCTGGGTCCAGTCTGGTCCAGTCTGGGTCCAGTCTGGGTCCAGTCTGGTCCAGTCTGGGTCCAGTCTGGGTCCCTGCAGCGGGGTGCGTAGCAGACCACAGCGATGAGCATAGCTCCCCTGGGAAATTTTGGGGAAAAATGCAGTCTTTTTTCCTGCATTCTGGTGCATTTTGAGCTTAAAAATCTGTTCAATCTGGCTTCAGTTTCATCCAAAAAAATCATAAAAAATTAACTTAAGTCAACATTTTCATCTAAACTATTTTTTATTTAATGTATAATAAAACAATAAATGTTAGACTTGCAAATACAATTATTCTGACCACTGATGTTCATGAGATTCAATATAAACTAAATTTACCAGTGAGACATAATTTATCATGAAGTCATTTGGTAATTAAATGTGGACAGATATAAACTCTTGAAATTATTTTATTTAGACTAGAAAGTACTCCTGCCCAGAGTAGAATGTACATGTGTAACAGTTCACTTATTTCTAAAGCACCTCCGCTACAATGCATTTAAGGACGCAGGTGGACTTAACTGTCAGCAGGGGAAAAATAAGATAAAGTCAAAAATTCATTTGGCTCTGTACTGGCCTTTGAATTTCAACAGGTGAATCCCCGACCCACACACACACACACACACACACACACACACACACACACACACACACACACACTGCACTCGTGCACATTCACAATTAAACTGAAATACCACAAACACACCACAAGGCAGTCATATAAAGTTTTCCCCAACACACCACATATAACAAAAATCAATTCTTATAATGCTTTCAGCATAAACAGTTCAACTCCTCCCCCTTTAGTTCCCAAAGGTCCGTGCACGCCAACAGTCAGTGCAGAGCAGTAGCAGCGTAGCCGCAGGCTCTACCTACGGCTCCGCACAACACCACCACAGGTTTGGCCCATGTTGGTTCCAGTGCTCCTTGAAAGACAATAATCCACACAGAATGGGTGAAAAAGTGAAATCCACAAAAAAGGGTTAAATCCACTGTTTCGGTTCCACTGGATCTCCTGCTCTGGCACACTTCCAACACGGTGTGACGTGTCATATCCACACCTTTTTATACTCTGACATGTGTAACTTATTACATTTTTAACTAAATACAAAAATAATAAATCCTCCTTGTGCCCAAGTTGTTGACATCAAAGAATTGATCAAAGAGTTATTTTGCCCCTGCTGGAGGTCTTCAATATGATGCATATGCAAATGGGA
>NC_043966.1:54316143-54342395 GCF_902148855.1 Sphaeramia orbicularis
GACATCAGATGAAGACATCTGAAGTAGAAGGCAGAAGAATAAAACACAGATGCATCAGAATAACAGAGGGAAGTGAACGGTAAACACACACACACACACACACACACACACACACATCCATCAGTTTGATCCTGGTCCCTGTGGACTGTGCATGAACTCTGCAGGTTTGGTTCTAGTTTATTTTTCTGTTAAATCTATTCCTACTGATGTGGCATTTCTCACAGCACTTAGTAAAAGTTTGAACATGAACAACCTGCCTCCCTCCAAAGCCCCGCCCACTTCCCTCTACCTGTGCTCTGATGCTCCTCCTCTCACCTGATGGTGGAAGCGGAGGTGGAGGTGGAGGTCCGGTCCACTTTGGCATGTCCGTGGACCCCTCCCTCAGTAATTAGATACATCATCCTCCTGCCACAGCTCCTGTTTCATCAGTAGACCCTGTATTTAAGGGTGTGGTCTGTATTTAAGGGTGTGGCCTGTATTTAAGGGTGTGGCCTGTATTTAAGGGTGTGGCCTGTATTTAAGGGTGTGGCCTGTATTTAAGGGTGTGGCCTGTGCTGTGCTGGGTCAGTGTCTTCAGCTGATGAGGTCACTGTGAACGCACGGCCTCTGCGAATTTTCCGTGGACATTTGAGGTTTCATAGTTCATACATTTCTCATCCTACATGCGTGACACCAGGTACATGTACCTGTATGAGTCCTGTGGTCATAAAAGCTGACCTTTGACCTGTCTGTTCAGTCCAGTACACCAGACTTCTGGACTTTTATCTCCATCCTTCGTTCATCAGACTCCTGTTTGTTCTCCTTAGTTGTTTCTGTTCATAAATCTGTTTTTCCCTTCTTCATGTGCATTTCAGTTCTATCCATTCACATCCTAGACAGTAGACTGTGGTCAGAGGCAGGAGGAGCAGAACCAGTGAGGCGTCAGATTCAGAGGGACACATGTCAGATGCAGGGACGGCGATACTGGATCAGATGCTGGACGGCAGTAATGGTTGATTGACAGGAGGCTCAACCAGGTTCGGCCAATTATTTCATTCAGACCAAATAAAAGGATTGATCAGACTTTTATCAGAAATATATGAGAATTGAACATTTTTGAGTTTCAAAACCTGGTGGATTTCTTTTACATTTTAGTTTGACACACACTTATTAGGAGCATTTGAAGATGACGAAAGAAAAGTGTAAAAATGCCACATCATACGGTAGAGCTTTAATGAAACACTGTATTTCCTTCTGCACCGTGTGTTTCAGTTCAGTCATTCACTCCATCTGAACAGTTTGTATGCGACCGCTCTAAGAACACCACGGATGTCACACTACCTCCTTTAAACCCCTTCAGTCCACCTTAAGAACGCTGTGTGAACGTGTGTGTGTGTGTGCATCTGTTCATCTGAACTCCTTCATGGATCCTAATAACACAGTCAGGTGTTCTTCTGCTCTACCTGCGTCCACCGCAGGAACATGTGGGTTCTGGAAAGGCCTCCTGACCTCAGGGAAGACCTAGGACACGCTGGAGACACTGTATGTCTCAGCTGGCCTGGGAAGGCCTCATGGTCCTCCTGGAAGGGCTAGAGGAGGAGTCTGGGGAGAGAGCTTAGACTGTTACCCCTGAGACCCCAACCCCGGATAAGAGGAAGAAGATGGATGGATGGATGGTGTCCATATGGAGAGGACAAGGCTGAATGTGGACAGCATCCATTAAACTGGGTCTGGATCTTCTTCTGGGTCTGGATCTTCTTCTGGGTCTGGATCTTCTTCTGGGTCTGGATCTTCTTGGTCTTACAGCTGTACCAGACGAAGGAACAGAAAACCCTTTGACTGACTAATCATCAACTGATCCACACTTCTTCTTCTTCTTCTTCTTCTTCTTCTTCTTCTTCTTCTTCGTCTTCTTGGTTTTTATGGTGGTTGCTAAGGCAACAATGTGCACTGTGAACTGGTGAATTGCACCAAATCTAAGCAATGTAGTTTTATTATTATGGGCTGTATTTATTGGCAAAAACCTTAATTATCAGAATTATCTGAATGACATCTTTTTTTTCTTTTCAGTATCTGCCTGATAATTATTGGTGCTGATAGTCATTGTACGTCCCTCATATACAGTTACATTATTTAACATAATGTATAAATCTGTTGGTTGACGGAGGTGTGTGTGTGTGTGTGTGTGTGTGGGGGGGGGGGGGGTGGGCTGTGCATCATCACTTATAGTAAAGCATTCATCCGCCCGCTCCTTTGTCCATAATTAGCCCAGGCAGTGGGTCAGGCTCACACATAAATCCAGTGGTTCCATGCTGTGCATTGGCCACACAGCGCCTTTACAAACGCTTTATCTGGGTTTGTGGCTGTAGGCTTTTGCTTATATTTTCAGTCGTGCTCAATGCCAGCATCACCACTTTTTGTTTATTTAACCCTGAACTGCTGCCTACACATATCCAAACACACACAGCGTATATACTAAGGACTGCACATACAGCCGTCGACTCCCTCTCTTTTGTCATGATGCATTTATGCGCCGGCTCTACTTTATGACACCACCATTAAACATGATGCTTAACTGCTGCCTCAGAGCACCATTATATCGAGCTGATAAAAAATGTATTAATAAACATAAATCTTTGAAGAATAAAGTCATTATGTGTGGAAGCATTCATCTTTTTATAATAAAAAGTCATGATCATTTGGAAGAAAATCATAAAGGTCAAATAATACTGTGTGAAAGCAGAAGTAGCACCTGGTGGTTTTACGCTTCTGTTAACCCAGCACTAAGGACTCTGTCTACAACTACAACTTTATTTATTCAATTATTTATTTATTTATTGGGGGTGTAATGGTACGGGGGTCTGTGGTTCGGTACAGGGTCTTTGGTTTGGTACAGGGTCTGTGGTTCAGTACGGGGGTCTTCATACCTACCAAAAACCGTAAGTGAAATTTAACATGCTTCGAACATCCGACCCAGCTTCTGTGTCTGTTGCCCCCCCCCCATCGGCACCCCAGCCTATGTTTTTTGTTTTGTTTTGTTTTGTTTTTTCAGATTGTATATTGGACAAACCCTGCTCATGGTTCTGCCTGTGTCCACCCTACTCATTCATGTGTGCGTTCCACATACATGTGTTCATGTAGTTCACCTCCATATTGTATCAAAGGCCCCGAACCCAAACGGTTCAGTACAAACAAGTCCACAGTTACACCCAAAAAAAAAAAAAAAAAAAGCCTTTACAGGGTGGTTTATTTCCTATTCATAAAACCCCAGGGTTAGGGTCAGTGTCATTTCCATGCAGGCGTTTCTTCTGTCAGTTGTGACAGGCTTCAGTGCAGACACCAGGATGTTGTGTTTGCTTTTGGTGGATGCTGCAGTAAATCTGCTGATGTGACTGTAATATCAAATCCTGTTCAGTGTTCGGCTGGAGCTGCACGTAGGAGCACCATTACCAGTTTAATTCCATTTCTCAGGATCACGGCAGTAAAGTGGCTGTTCTCTGATTCAAATACCTCTGCAGCGGTGACAGGCTTTTATTGATTGTGTGGTATCATCCAGACAAGTTACACTGTCCTGAGCGTTTCTGTGTAATTCCACTGTGATCTGAAGTAAGACAAAGAAAAGTCCTTCCAAACATAGACATACACTACCGGTCGAAAGTTTTAGAACACCACAATTTTTCCAGTTTTGTCTGTAAATTCCAGCAGTTCCAGTCCAATGAACAGCTGTAAATGGTGCAAAGGTCAGAGTGAACTGACAGAGGTAAAAAAAAAACAAACAAAAAAAAAAACAGGTAAGGTTAAACCAAACTGAAAAATAATGTCCATTTCAGAATTCTACAAAAAGGTGAACAAGAAATGGGTGAACAACTGAAAGCAGTTCTGCAGCAGTGGAGGTTGATCAAGTCTGGAAAGTTGGTGGTTCAATTCCTGCAGGTGTCCCAGCGTTTGTGAATTCCTTCCACCCCCTGTGTCTGCAGAACAGGAGTGTGGAACACACTGTGGTACCAGACCCATGGAGCAGGACTGGAACAGGACTGGACTGAAGAAAGGAGTGTGGTACTGTAAAAATGGAAAAGAGGAAAAGGAATGAACCAGAGAAGAGAGACAGAGCATCAGAAGAGGGAAAAATGGAGGTGTGTCCTCCAGAGAAATGTCCAAGAAAGTCCAGGTGTCAGGAAGTCCAGTTTCCTTCAGCATCCAAAGGCACTGAAACTGGACTGGAAATGCAGACAGAAGAGGTCTGGAAGAAGCACAGACACAACAGAAGAAGAAGAAGAGTTTAGGACAGAAAACAGCTGGAGTGAGAGGAGACTGACAGGACAACAGCTGAAAGAAGAGAGAAGAGAGAGGAGGAGGAAGAGAGGAGGTCATAGAGGAGGAGGAGAGGAGACTGACAGGACAACAGCTGAAAGAAGAGAGAAGAGAGAGGAGGAGGAAGAGAGGAGGTCATAGAGGAGGAGGAGAGGAGACTGACAGGACAACAGCTGAAAGAAGAGAGAAGAGAGAGGAGGAGGAAGAGAGGAGGTCATAGAGGAGGAGGAGAGGAGACTGACAGGACAACAGCTGAAAGAAGAGAGAGGAGGAGGAAGAGAGGAGGTCATAGAGGAGGAGGAGAGGAGACTGACAGGACAACAGCTGAAAGAAGAGAGAAGAGAGAGGAGGAGGAAGAGAGGAGGAGTTTACACTGAACAGAGTGAACAGATGAGTTTACACAGAACAGAGTGAACAGATGAGTTTACACTGAACAGACTGAACAGATGCAGGTCTGATGGGTCCAGTTGCAGCTAAAGCCATTGGTGAGACTTCAGAATCAGAAACAGAGGCTTGGCTGGACCGTGAAACAGCACCAGTGGAACTACTGAAGACTGGAAGAAGACTACTGAAGACTACTGAAGACTGGAAGAAGGGCTGATGGACTGATGAATCCAAATGTGAACTCTTGGGTTCATCCTGCAGAACTTGTGTACGTCTTATGTCCAGTAGGTGACAGGATGGTTCCTCAGTGTGTGACATCAACTGTCAAACATGGAGGAGGAAGTGTGATGGTCTGGGGCTGTTCTGCTGGATCCAGGGTTGGTGACTTGTCCACAGTGAAAGGAACACTGAACCCTGAACCCAAACGGCTCCCACAGTTTCATTCTGCAGATATGCCATGCACTGCCCTCTGCTGGTCAGGGGTTCATCCTACAGCAGAGAATGACCCAAACACAAGTCCAAGCTCTGGCAGAACGACCTGAAGAAAAAAGAACAAGAAAACATGGAGTGTCCAGCACAGTGTCCAGACTGAAACCCCATGGAGCTGGTTTGGATGAACTGGACAGAAGAGTGAAAGCAGAGACACCGACCAGTGAGCCACATTTATGGAACTACTACAACAGAGTTGGAAGAACTGTCTGAGGAAGATTTGAGTTCCATTGTAGAAAGAATGCCACTTGTTCAACTGTTCTATCTGCCAAAGGTGGACACTGTGGTGAGTCCAAAGTTTAGAATACATTTGACTTTATAAACTGATTCCATGATTTATTTTTTAACTTCAACTGTTTATTTGTTCTCTGCTTTAATTTCAGAGTACACTGAGACATGAAAACTGCATCATTTTAATTAAATTCTGGAAAAATTGGGGTGTTCTAAAACTTTGGACCGGTAGTGTGTGCGTGTGTGTGTGTGTGTGTGTGTATATATACACACACACAGGCTTCACACCGGCAGTCCTGAATGTGTGGTTGATCTTTCCTGTCCTGCGTTCTGATTGGCTGTTGTCAGAGTGTGTGTTGTCCTTTCTACGGTCAGTCTTCCTGTTCCACCCTCCATGATCAAAAGAGCCTTTACTCCATAATAAGGCTGTTATATTCACACACAGACATGCTTCCACACTTGGGGGGGGGGGGGGGGGTGTCCCATTATGTGGTGTCCGTCCTGCAGGTCTGTGTTCCCAGTGATAAGCAGCAGGTGGGGGGTGGGGTGGGGGGGGGCTGACAGCTTCCTCTGGGCCTAAGACCATGTGTCTGATGAGGAGCAAATCAAAAGAACGGCTGCAGTCTTGTTGAAATGTAAAGAGCACAGCTGAGCTGAGGGAGGTCTAACTGTTGGATTAATAAGATGAGCCAAATACAGGTCAACATGGTGGGCGACATCACAGTGGAGAGTGGGAGGACAAACTCTAATGAGTTCCTTAACTGAATGGAACAGATAACATCAAGGACACCTGACTGCTAAAATAGGATGTGTTAGTAGGATATGAAGAATATGAGCAGAAGTATTTCCATTACGATGATTATAGTGGTTTTAAATTATATTTAGGGACAATGAAAATTAATTAAACTCACTTTAAATTTGCCAGATTTACCCAAATGTCTAGTTGTCAACAGCTGTTGGGCATAGAGATGTATCGATTACTGGTATAACAATAAACGTCAGTAAAATCACAGATGGTTAGTATTACCGTTTAAATTCTAATTCTCATGATAACTGTGTTTGATTAACGCACTTTTAGGGGAAAAAACCCGATGGAAAGATCTGCTTTTATGTCAAATATTTGAGTACTGTTTGAATTTATTCATATTTTAATTTTCTATACCTAATATTTGGAACCAATATTCACTTTTAAAGTCTGTGAAAAGGTTCATTAAACATCTGTGTGTTATTTATGCAATAAATTATATACATTTTTCAAATCGGATTTTATATGTTTTTTGTGTTTTTTGTCCTTTTATGTTTTTATAGTAGGTTGAAGTGAAAAAATAATAGACAGATGATATAGATGAAGTTGTGCTGAAAAAACAGATCCAAACATGGGTATAGTAAACATTTGTTTCTATAGTATATAAAGGCCAAATCAAAAGGACTGAAAAACAGACAGAATAGACTCAGACCACTAAGGGTTAATATTGGAATGTTTCTGACACAGAAGGGACAGTGGGACTATTATTTTATTTTATTTATTTATTTATTTATTTATTTATTTTGTATTATTATTATTTTTTTTATTTTCTTTTACAACTTGGTTAAATTATTTCAGTGTGTGTATCAGTACTTTTTGAACATTTTGAGCACAATTTCAATCATACCCCCAGGGATTCCCGAGAGGGGGGGAGAATGAGAATCCCAATCGGACTGACCTACCGGCAATGACCCTAGCTAACGGACAATCGATAAAGAGCACAGTCTGCATCTGCGGCAAGGTGTGCAAAAACCCGACAGGTCTCAAAATCCACCAGACCAAGATGGCCTGTCTGAGGGGAGGATGAGTGAAGCAACGCACAGGTGCAGTGGCCGGCACTACAGACGAAGTGCTTGTCACGGTCCCTGATCAGACGGAGGAGGAGCCATGCCCGGAGCCACCCCACAGTGCCCGGAACCTCCGAGCTGCACCAGCCCCCCCGCAAACTGGAACATCAGGACAACGTCGGGTTAAGTGGCCTGCCGCCAACAACAAGGAGTGGCTTCAGCTGGATGCGGACATTGACAGGATCATGGAGACAACAGTGAAGGGCGATGTGGACCACAAACTCCAGGCCATGTGCACC
Organism: Sphaeramia orbicularis; assembly: GCF_902148855.1. Classification (NCBI taxonomy): domain Eukaryota; kingdom Metazoa; phylum Chordata; class Actinopteri; order Kurtiformes; family Apogonidae; genus Sphaeramia; species Sphaeramia orbicularis. The sequence continues at coordinate 54,323,649 of NC_043966.1, forward strand.
CTCATAACAACCATCGGCGCAGAACGGTTTGGGGTGACAGAAAGACCTGTGAGCAGTCAGGTAGTGAGACCCAACCGGCGGGAGCTCAAGATCAGTCAGCTGAGGCAGGAACTGAAGACCTTGAAACGCCAGTTCAGGGCAGCAAAGGAGGAGGAGAGAGGCGCCTTGTCTGAGCTCAGGCAGCTCTTGAGGAGAAACCTCATCACACTCAGAAGAGTCGAATGGCACAGAAGGAAGGGGAAAGAGAAGGCCAAGAAGCGCAAGGCATTCATTACCAACCCATTCAGCTTCACCAAGCGACTACTGGGACAGAAGAAGAGCGGTAACCTGGTGTGTCCTGTGGAGGAGATCAACCACCACCTCAACATCACCTTCAGCGATCCAACAAGGGAGCAAGATCTTGGCCCATGCGAGGCACTGGTAAAGCCGCCAGAGCCCGGGGTGCAGTTTAATACTGCAGAGCCCACCCTGAAAGAGGTCAAAGAAGTAGTGATGGCTGCAAGATCCAGCTCCTCCCCAGGCCCCAGTGGAGTCCCTTACAGAGTCTACAAGCAGTGCCCCAAACTGCTTGTGCGACTCTGGAAGATCATGAAGGTGATCTGGCGCAGGGGAAGGGTCGCAACTCAGTGGAGGTCTGCGGAGGGAGTCTGGATTCCGAAAGAAGAGGATGCAAGAAACATCAAGCAGTTCCGTATCATCTCGCTGCTATGTGTTGAAGGGAAGATCTTCTTCAAGATAGTATCCCAACGGCTTACAGACTTCCTCTTGAAGAACAGCTACATAGACACCTCAGTACAGAAGGGGGGAGTTCCAGGTGTTCCGGGATGCCTAGAACACACGGGTGTTGTCTCGCAGCTGATCCGGGAGGCAAGGGAAAGCAGAGGGGATTTGGCAACACTCTGGCTGGACCTAACAAACGCCTATGGATCCATTCCCCACAAGCTCGTCGAAACAGCACTGACAAGACATCATGTGCCAGTGACCATCACCAACCTCATCCTGGACTATTATAACAACTTCCAGCTGAGGGTAACATCGGGATCATTAACATCTGCCTGGCAACGCCTGGAGAAGGGTATTATAACCGGCTGCACTATTTCTTTTTTTTTTTTAATTCACTTTTAATTGACATTCTATAACAATGTTGACAAATATATTCATTTTAAATGTCATCAACATTATGTTAATCTGAACGTCCCATTTTTTAACAATGAAACAAACAAAAAGAACATAAACAAGTAGGGAGTGAATTGCAGTTAATATGTTTACTATATCTAATCTTCTATTCAAAAATAAAAGTATCAAAGTCTGGTCTGCGTGGCATGATGTATTCCATCCATTTCTTCCACCGCGTAACAAACAAGTCCTTCTTATAGTTCACCTCTGCAGTAAGTCTCTCCATCTTATATATGTCCACTGTAATGTCCATCCACATGCTCAGCGTTGGGCTTTCCGATGAAAGCCATTTTCTTGTGATGGCTTTTTTGGCTGCTATTAACAGGATATTAAATAAATATTTGTCTCTCTTTGGCCATCCTTCTGGTATAAGTCCAAAAAATAAAGATTTACATTCAAAGGATAAGTGGCTCCCGATAATTTCTTGTGTTTCCTTATGTATTTCCTTCCAGTAATTTTCGATAACAGAACAATTCCAGAAGAGATGACAATGATTTGCATTTGTATTACCACATTTTCTCCAGCAAACTGGGGAGTTATCTCTATAGTGGGACTTTTGATGTGGTGTTATGAAACATCTAATCAAGCTTTTCCAGCCAAACTCTTTCCAGCTCTGTGAACTACTACACTTCCATTGATATTCCCAGACTCTTATCCACTCTTCTTCTGTCAGATCCAATCCTCCCTCTATTTCCCATTTTGTTTTTATATATAAAGTGGAATGTGTTTTCATGTTAACAAGCCCTTTATATAGATCTGAGATAATACCTCTATGTTTGTGTGAATCATAAGCCCTTATGAATACATTCAATAACTGATTACTTTTTTCTGCTAAATTTTTTATTTTTTCATTAACAAAGTGTCTCAGCTGTAAGTAACGATAGAAGTCTTGTGTCTCTAGAGCATATTTCTCTTTAATTCTTTCAAAACTAAGTAGTGTATTATCCTTTATAATCTTACATATAGCCGTGATGCCTTTATTCGCCCACTCTTTAAATCTGCTATCTAATTTATTTGGTGCAAATTGTGTGTCATATGCACACCACTTAAGAATCACGATATCTTTTTCTAATTTATATTCAGTTATCACTGTTTTCCATACTTTTAAGGTTAACCTGATCCATGGATTTTCCATACTTCTAATGAAATCTTGTAAGTTACTGTCAGCCATCAGGGCTTGTATTGGAATAGGAGTTAGACCCTCTTCAATGTTTTTCCACTGAGCATCATACGAAGGGTTACACCAACATATAATATATCTTAATTGTGCTGCCCAGTAATAGTCTCTAAGGAAGGGAAGGCTCCATCCTCCTTTTGCTTTTGGCAATTGCAGGGTTTTAAATCTAATTTGAGGTCTTTTACCTTGCCATATGTATCTGGAGAGAATTTTATCCCATTCATTGAAGTGTTTTTGACCTATTTCTATTGGGAGAGTTTGGAATAGATATAATAACTTGGGTAAAATATTCATTTTAATCGAGTCTATTCTTGAGCTAAAACTTAAACTTGGAATTAGATTCCATCTTGAAATATCATCTTTAATTTTTTTTTTCTATCGGTATATAGTTGTGTTGATATAGTACTGTAAAATCCTTCGGAATGATAACCCCCAGATATTTAAAATGTTCCGTTTGCCATGCTAGATGATATTTATTCTTAATTTCATCTACTGGGTTGTAATTATATGTGAGTACTTGTGTTTTGTTTATATTAATTTTGTATCCTGATAGGTGACCAAAGTAATCAAATGAATGCATTAATTTGAGTAGGCAGTTTGTTGGTTGACTCAAGAAGATCAAAATATCGTCTGCGTAGCAGGCCAATTTATGCTCTTTTCCCTGAATATTAATACCTATTATTTCTTTGTTTTGTCTTATATATTGATTAAATGGTTCTAGGTATAGTGCAAATAATAATGGCGAGCATGTACAGCCTTGCCTTGTGCCTCTCTCTAAAGTAAAACTATTTGACAAGCCACCATTTATTTTGACTCTAGCAGTAGGTTTATTATATAATGCTTGTATTGTTTTAATTATTGTTTCATGCAGGCCAAACCTGTATAGGACTCGGTAGAGGAAACTCCAAGTTACCGAGTCGAAAGCCTTTTCCGCATCAATACTAATTACCATCGCGGCTGTTTTGTTTTTTTGGATATGGTTAATTATTTGTAATGTCCTTCGTAAATTATCTTGTGTTTGACGCTCTCGGATAAAACCAGTCTGATCATCACGTATTAGTTTGGGTAAAAATTTTTCCAGTCGCCTAGCTATAATAGAAGTAAACAGCCTATAGTCTATATTAAGAACGGATATAGGTCTGTATGATCCACATTCTAAATGATCTTTATTTTCTTTCGGAATGGCAGATATTATAGCTTCCCTCCAGCTGGGTGGTATTTGTGCTTTCTTTAATACCCAGTTTAAAGTGGGAAGCATCACTGGTATTAGCTCCTCTTTCATCTCCTTATACCATTCTGCTGTATAGCCATCTGATCCGGGTGACTTACTTAATTTCAGTTTCCTGATTGCCATTTTTAATTCCGTTTCTGTTATATCCTCAATCATTATTTTATTCTGTTCTTCATTTAGCATTGGTAATTCGAGAGAATTTAGAAAAGTATCTATTTCGGCTATGGTGCATCCTGTTTTTTCAGTGTACAAAGTCTTATAAAATGTCTCAAAGGCTCCTTGAATTTCATTTAGTTTAGTTTTTATTACTTTCGTCATTGGGTCTTTAATTTTATGAATCATGTTTTGTGCTGTTTTCTTTTTCAGCTTCCAAGCCAAAACTTTCAATGACTTTGACCCTCCTTCATAATATCTTTGTTTAAGGAACATTAGATTTTTCTTAATTTCCAGTGTTGTTATATTATTAATTTCATTTCTCGTTTTTCTGATTTCGTCCAATATATGTTGCGTAGCTTTCTTTTTATGTGTATTCTCTAATTCTTTTAATTTATCTTGTAATTCTTCTAATTTCTTGTTTCTCATCTTCTTTTTGTATGACGATATTGATATGATTTTGCCTCTCAAGACTGCTTTGAGTGCATCCCATAAAATAGGAGGAGATACATCCCCTTTGTCATTCATATCCAGGTAGAAACAAATCTCTTTTTTAATCTCTTCTTTAAAATGAGGGTCATGAAGCAGGCTAGAGTTTAGTTTCCAATTATTGATTTTTGCTTGTAGGTTTAGATCTATTGAGAGGTGTATAGGTGCATGATCGCTTAGGTCAATTGTTCCAATGTTACAAGTTTGTATTTTATCTTTGTCTTTTCCAAATATTAAGAAATAATCTATTCTTGTGTATAGTGAATGGGGAGCAGAGTAATGTGTATAATCTCTCTGATTGGGGTGCAGATCTCTCCATATATCAATTAAACCCACCTCCTCAAATAGTGTGTTAATTTTCTTCGTTAACAAATTTGAACTCTGTGTTTTCCCATTAGATGTATCTATTTTTGGTTGTAAGTATACATTTAAATCTCCTCCACATATTAGAAGGCCTACTGTTTCTGATACCATCATATCAACAACCTTCTTGAAAAAGTGGATGTCACTTCCTGGTGGTGCGTAAATATTCAATAATGTGACAGGGGTCCCCTCAATGTTTCCCCTTACGAGAATATATCGTCCCTCCCGATCACTTTTCTCAAATACTTTTTCAAAGTGTAATTTGCCTGAAATAAGGATGGCGACCCCCCTTCTTCGTCCGGATTTGTAAGAGGATGAAAACACATTTATGAAACCCATTCTTTTCAATTTCTCATGTTCCTTTAAGTCCAGATGGGTTTCCTGCAGGTATACTATCTGTGCTTGTTCCCTCTTCATTTTAGTTAATATCTTGTTACGCTTAATTGGGTTTAATAGACCGTTGACATTATATGAAATAATATTTACCTTTCTACTAACCATACTCTGATTTTTGAGTGTTTATAGAACAACAGAATCTTGTGCAATCTTTACACTCCCTGAACATATATGAACAGTAACATGAACATTTTAGCTGTATAGAACGACAGCTGCAAAAAGAACTGTTATTCGTAAATATGCTGACTTCCAATCGTGGGGTCCCAAGTAAGACCCTAAGCGAGCCCCGATGGGTGAGGGGCTTTGAGGGAGAGCCTCTCTCACCATTAGGTGTGAGAGGGCCTTCATTTTTTGTCCAACAAATGTCCATCATTTACCCAGCACAGGCAAATAAAAACAACACCCGACTTTTTTCTTTTTTTTTTTCTTATTTTGCCATATTTAGTTTGTACGTTCAAATAAAGAAATCCTATGTGCCTTTTATAATCAGACCTTAGGACGTCTTGGGTCAATGAAATGATATAAAAATGAAAGCAATAATTAGAGAGTCGAAGATATAAACAAGGGGGTGAGGAAGAGGGAAATAAAAAAAAAATAATAAAAAAAAAAAAGCCTCATCAACTGATCCCTTACACTTACGTCATTTTTTCAGTCCTCAGGACTATTTCATCCTTACTGTTCTTAACGTCTGTCTGCCTGGAGTCTTTCCTTGTAGCCCTGGTTCCGATCCTTGCTCACCTGGCCCCTGATCTTCCTCGATGTGCACCACGATAGATGTCGGATCTGCTCCAAAATAGTTTCCGGGCGTTTGATGATCTTTACTGGGAATCCCCTCTTCGCCATGTCGCTAGTTGTCTCCTCTACCGAGCCACACAACACAGTTCCCTCTGGGTAGAAAACTCTCATCTTTGCTGGGAACGGAGTCTGGAACCGGATTTTCTTCTCCTTTAACACTGCTTTTACCTCTGCGTACTCTTTCCGCTGCTTCAGGACCTCCGGTGCGTAGTCATGATCCAGATTAATCTTGTTTCCCTGATATTCGAATCCCCGCTTCTGCCAGGTAAGTTTTAATATTTCCTCCTTCGTTCTGTAGCTGGCCAGTTTGGCAACGATAGATCGTGGTGGTGCATTGGGTGGGGGCTTCAGCACGAGCGCGCGGTGCGCTCTCTCTACACGTATTTCAAACGAGTCGGGTAACTCCAGTTTAAGCTTCAATAAACGTTCAACAAAAACAGTCACTGATGGTGCGTCGTCTTCCGATCCCTCTTTGACACCGTGTATTCTTATGTTTTCTCTTCTGGAACGTCCCTCTAAGTCTGTTAGCTTAGCGTCCATGTCCATGTATAGTTTGAGCATCTCTGCTACTGCTTCCTCGTTAGCTTGTATTTTAGTTTCGGCTTCTTGAATCCTTTCCTCAGCTTCTTCCACTCTCTTGTTTGTGATGTTGATATCCTCTCGGATTCCCTGAAGCTGCTCATTATTATCTCTCCTAAAGTCTCTCAACTCACTCAGTATAAGATCCAAACTCGCACCGCTAGCTTGTTTCCCTTCGTCTGATAGCATGTCGTTATCCTCCACGTTGCTGCTAGCGGGTGAGACCTCGTCGTCCTCGTCTCCGTCGTGCAATGCGATTCTTGTGGATTTCCTTTGTTTTTGAATTTTGGCATCTTATAGCCCTAACCTTATTTAAATTTCGAATATTAATTATGAATTCGAGTCTTTGTGGGCTATTTTCTTTCTCAAGTCGGGAGCGCTATCTCCTATGCCGCCATCTTCTCTCAAAGCCAAACCGGAAGTCCGGCTGCACTATTTCAGTGCCACTCTTCTCCCTGGCTATGAACATGATTGTGAAGTCAGCTGAGGTGGAGTGTAGAGGCCCCTTGTCGAGATCTGGTACTCGGCAGCCTCCCATAAGAGCATTTATGGACGACCTCACAGTGATGGCAACCTCTGTTCCCGGCTGCAGATGGCTTCTCCAGGGGCTAGAGCGGCTCATCTCTTGGGCGAGGATGAGTTTCAAGCCCACCAAGTCCAGGTCTCTGGTCCTGAAGAAAGGCAGTGTGGCCGACCGGTTCCGCTTTACCATAGGAGGGACACCAATTCCAACGATGACGGAAAAACCTGTCAAGAGCCTGGGCAAGGTCTTCAACTGCTCCTTGAGGGACTCAGACACACTCCAGCAAACCAAGGCTGAGCTGACATCATGGCTCACAGCAATAGACAAGTCGGGGCTACCAGGGAAATTCAAAACCTGGATCTACCAACACGGAGTCTTGCCAAGACTCCTTTGGCCCCTGCTTGTCTATGAGGTGCCCATGTCAATGGTGGAGACACTGGAACGGACCATCAGTCAGTTTCTACGCAGGTGGCTTGGGCTCCCCCGATCCCTCAGCAGCATCGCTCTGTATGGCCATTCCACCATACTGCAACTTCCAATCAGCGGCCTGGTGGAAGAGTTTAAGGTCACACGTGCCAGGGAGCTGATGATGTACCGGGACTCCTCCGACAAGAAAGTTGCCACTGCAGGGATCCTGGTGAAAACTGGGAGAAAGTGGAAGGCACAGGAAGCCATTGACAGAGCAGAGGCACGACTGCAGCACAACATTTTGGTGGGCAACACGGCAGTGGGCCGGGCGGGACTTGGCAGCTTCCCCAAGCCCCGCTACGACAAAGCCAGAGGAAGGGAGAAACGTCACATGGTACAGGATGTGATCAGAGCAGAGGTGGAGGAAGATCGGCGGGTCAAGATGGTGGCTATGTACCAACAAGGCGCCTGGACGAGGTGGGAGCACGCCGAACAGCGGAAAATCACCTGGCCAGAGCTCTGGAGACTCGAACCCCAGCACATGAAGTTCCTCATCCAATCAGTATATGACGTTCTCCCTAGCCCAACCAATCTGCTGTGATGGGGCTTGGCAGACACCGCAGCATGCCAGCTGTGCCAGAAGAGAGCCACCCTAGAGCACATCCTCAGTTGCTGCCCGAAGGCCTTGGGGGAAGGGTGGTACCGCTGGCGTCACGACCAGGTCCTCAGGGCTCTGGCAGACACGCTCAGCTCAGCACTTACCAACTGCAAATACCAGCACACCCCCAAGAAGTCCATCACTTTCGTCAGAGCTGGGGAGAAGGCACAACATCAGCCAAGTTCCTCTGGGGGGCTCCTCACCACTGCATGAGACTGGAAACTCCATGTTGACCTGGGAAGACAGCTCAAGTTCCCAGAGAACATTTCGGCCACTTTACTTCAGCCAGACATGGTGTTAACATCAGAGTCAACAAAGCAAGTGGTCCTGGTTGAGCTTACTGTCCCTGGGAAGACAGAATGGAGGAGGCCAACGAACGCAAGAGGGCCAAATATGCTGAGCTGGTGACTGAGTGCCGGAGCAATGGCTGGAAAGCCCGCTGCGAACCAGTTGAGGTGGGGTGCCGGGGTTTTGCTGGCCAGTCACTACCCCGAACCCTAAAACTCCTTGGAGTAAAAGGTCAGCTGTGCAGAAGAGCCATCAAGAGCATCATAGAGGCTGCAGAAAAAGCCTCAAGGTGGCTATGGATCCGGAGGGGAGATCCGTGGAGTAGTGGGCCACTTGGACACAAGCCGGGGACTGATCACCCCCGGCTGGGTCGCCCGAGCGAGGGTGTTTGATGATCAAAGACCCGAAACACCCTATGACCTCGGGTTCATCACTGATGATGTGTCCAAGTAGCACCTAGCGGTGTATTTAAGAACAATAATACCGCAATAATAATGATAACTGTGATAATTTTGGTCACAATAACCGTGATATGAAATGTTCATCTGGTTCCACCCCTACTTGGGCACAAGCGAAGTTAACCAAAAATACAAACAAAACCCTGACAAAAAACATCATAAAACATAATTAAGTTCTATGACCGGGGTTTTAGGATATTTCACCTCCAATACTGTGTTTCATAAACAACAAATGTGAGTTATCGTAGAACAACTCTTTCTTGTCAGACATTGGCAGTTCCAAGGCTTTGGGGTGGATATGGTGGAACACCAACGCCCACAGACCAGGGTTAATGTGACAGAAGGGGAAGCAGCTTCATTTATGTTTGACCTTTTCTTCTTTCAGTTCTTCCTCTGACTCTTTGTTCTGCCTCTGTCTGTAGACATCTGTATGTGATGAGGTTTACTGGTGCTTTACTCCCCCGTCCAAACACAGCTGCTGAGTTTGGGACTCTCTTGGTCTCGATCGCTCAGTCATTGGTGTTACTTCCATGTACCCCCTTTAGTCGCCTTAAACGTGACAATTATTGGCTGTTATTCTCAGAAAAGCAGCTTCTTTGATCAGCTCATGTGTACCTATCTAAACATAGACCTCCCATAGTTCTCTCGCTGTATGCTTGGTCTGGAGTTGGTCTGAGTCTATTGAAAAGTCAATCAGTCTTTTCTAAAGTTAATGCCATGAAACTTTCCAGGACAGCTCAGGTCTCCAGTTGTGTCTAAACACCATTTCCTGGAAACACATTCACACACTTGTGCAGTTCTGCTGTATGTTGGCGTTGGCAGCAGCGATTTGGAGATGTTTTTGATAGGAGTGTCTTCCTTCTCTGAGAATACTGATAAATATATGACCAGGTGTACAAATACAGGCTAAAGCACACAGCAGAGATTCAGCTGTTGCACCTCTGTGCACATTTAGATACGCTAGGACCTTCAATCTGACTGGATGTTTAGCAGTAGTATTCTGGAGCCCATATGTTATACTGGACAACCATGGTGTTATGAAGCCAGTAGTTTGCTCTTTGTTTATTGTCATGTCGGCTCTTTGGATAAAAAAAAATAAAAAGGGTTCCTGGGTGAGCTAATGCTAAATCCTAGCTTCTTACTGACTTGGTAAAATGATCAACTTTATCAAGCATTGTGTCCCAAGGTAATTTTACAGTTTTGTTAGTGGAACCCATTTACTACAACTAGAGTCTGTCATGGTCAGTGTTTAAATTGGCTTTTGTGAGGGGGGGGGCTTGGGGCACAAGTAGTGAATTGTGCTCATGACAAGGCAGGGAACCCCAGTGGTTTCTGCTGGAGAGGAGCATCCCTTCTGCACTGTCCTTTGCTTTAATGTTTTATTCTGTTATTGTCTGATGGAATTTTATGTTTCTCTGCCTTTGTGAAGCACTCTGAATTGCTTCGTGTGTGAATGGTACTATACAAACCAGAAAAGCACTGGGAGAGCACAGACCTCCACCAAGGCAGATCAGTGCCCCCCCCCCAATCACCACCAAAACCTAATCATTTGTTCCTTGTGCCAGTATCAACATTTCCTGAAATTTCATCCAAATCCATCCATAACTTTTTGAGTTATCTAGCACACAGACAGACAGACAGACAGACAGACAAACCAACTCTGACAAAAACACAACCTCCTTGGCAGAGGTAATAAGTTTGCTTTGCCTTGTGTAGCCTACAGTCATCTTATTTCCTAAGCCTAACTTAGCACCTTCAGAACAGGACTAAATGCATGCTCCTCCTTGGAGGTTTTACACCGTCTACAGGGTACATGGTCTGGTGACCCCCTTGTCAGAACCTCTAGCGGTGGGCCCACTAACTTGATAAACATCAGAGAGAACAAATTCTCAATCTTCAGCTGATTCCAAAGGCTTGTCAGAACAGAATTGGTGTAGAAAATCCCCTCTCACACTCAGCTGTACTCACAGTCAGTGTGTTGGCAGCCTGGTTTACCTTCTAAAGACCCTCTTTCATTGGCAGCTTTGGATCCTCTTTACAGTCCCTATAACCTTGTTTAACACCAGATGCATTTATTCTGAGGCAGTCGTACACTTCTCTTAATTCCAGCTCTCCAAACAGCAGTGGCACTGGAGAAGGCCATGTGTTGGGCCAAAGCACATTTAGCTTATTTAACAACCTCAACGTCTTCATTTGAGAGCATCCTTGACAACAAACTGTCACTGAGAGTGTGTGAAAAACTGACTTATTAGGGTCAGTCTTTGTTTGACTCCCATCTGCTTTCACTGACACCTTTAAAAACGTCATCTTTAACAGCTTGGCAAGCAATCTGATATGGAGGGCCTGGTGTTTCCATCAGAGTTGAGAAAACATCAGCCTGTTTAACCTTTTTTAGAGCTTCTGTTATTTATTTATTATTTCTAGACGCTCTTTCAGTGGAACACAGTTGTTCCTGCTGTGCTTTCAGGAAGCTGGAATCTAAAGACTTATGTTCTTGTTTTTGGCAAATTGACTCAGCTTTACAGACTCAGCATATGTAGTATCACCATCAGGATTCACTCCAACCAAAATGTATAGTGCCCCTGGTGACCCTGCCTCTCTACATACCTCACATCCTAGTGCTTTATTGGATAAAAAAGGAACGGATATGTGACACAAAGGTGGATTATTTTAGCCCCAAAATGTGGAACAAGGAGCGGACGCAGAATTAAAGAACAAAAACAGGATTTACTGATGACTAAAACGGGAAAGGTGGAAGGTGAAGGAGGGAGGAGAAGAGGAGGAGGAAGTGCCTGACAGGTGACATTGAGGCCTTCCGGGTGGCAGGGCTAGCCTCAGCAGTAGTGTTAGCTTAGCTTAGCTGGGGAGATGTCGGAGCAATGACTTGGCTTCCTCTGGATGGCGTTGACATCCAGTTGGCAGGACAATGCTCTTGCGGTGCTAGGTGAATGCTAGGCTAGGTTAACTAGTGGTAGCAGTAAGTCAGCTTGGCTGAACACTGGCAGTACTGTGCAGTTGACGAACTTAGCTTGGCTTAGCTATCGGTGATAGTTTTGGAATGGCATGGCAGTTAGTGGTACCCTATTCAGGGCTTAGTTTAGCAGTAGCTGTAGCTTAACAGCAAGAGGGCAATGGCTAGTGTTGGCAGTTAGCTCAGCGGTACAGGACAATGGCTTAGCATAGGCAGTAGCAGCAGCTTAGCTGTAACGGGGCTAAGGCTTAGGTCTTGGCAGCGGCAGTGGTGGGGGCTTCCTACCACAGGCAGGACTCCAGAACTGTGCACAAAACTGCAAAGTGGAGTTCGCAGGCCAAAGCAAGAATACCGGGTTGAGTGGCCCGGAATCGGTCTGGGGTGTTTGCAGGTCCCTACAGGTTGCACCACTGGCTCCAGGAAGCCCCGCCTCGAGAGGGAAGCACGGGAAAAATGAGCCTTCCAGTGCCACCAGGGTGTTGAACATTATACTAGAACCACTTAGATCAGGGGGCTGTTCAAACATGCGTCCCCCGCTCAAAGGTTCCATCCCGACCCCTGGAGATGAATTTACAAAGTGTAAAAATTCCACATCCAGGCTGTGGAAGGTCATCATAGTCATCATAGGGTCATAGCAGAATAACTTACCAAAGAAAGAGTGACTCTATTTTCTTCCCGGGTTTGATGTGAAAAACAAAAGATTACATTTTGCCGATAAATAATAACTGTCAGATTTTTGTCTTTGTTTTAGTGCAAAAAAAATCACATAAATTCGTGAAACTCTTTCCATTTCCAAACTCTCCTGTACCCATAAATGTGACTAACCTGAACAACTGTGTCCAACCTGAAATGTCTGTATTAAATTCAGTCCAGTTGAACTCTTTGTCTTCCCTGTTCCTCAGTGTTTAGTGTCTTTGGAGATCTGATCCAGAATGCACATGGACTAATGAGAAGTGGAGGAAGAGACTGAGAAGAATACACTGATTGTCCTGAAGAAATTTCAGTTTCCTCAGGTTATTCACGTCTGTTTTGTTGGATAGTTTATAAAGTAAGTAGTTTCATAATTTAATGGGGTTTTTTTGCACTCAAACACAGACATAATGTGCAGTTGTCGTATTATTCTGGGTTACTTAATTTTTCCCTGGTTGTGGTCCACTGCAGATCAGATCAGACTGAATGTGGAACCTGAAAGAACAAGGAGTTTGAGACAGAGAACCTGGCCTTAGATGGACCAAATACAACAACCACCACAAAATATGACAGGGTTAAGTTACCGTGAGCCCAATGAACTATTTTAAAAATAATGAAACACCATGACAAAATGTAGAATATTTGTTAGAACATTGCATGTTATTACATATTATATTATACAACCATAATAATTATTATATAGATCCATGTGCTGCATTATTCTGTAAAAACTACTGACCTTCTACTGAGTATTTTGGTTGGTGTTAGTGATTTATTGATAATCATCAAAGGTTGCTGTCTCCATGGTACACAGTGTTAAGACAGCAGTCCCCATTTGGATCAGTCTTCATCTCAAAGGTCTGTTCCATGATTCTGACCCGTGTTGGTCTGGAGTAGAGGCAGCTGTAGGTCACCACGCTTCCACATGCACAGGTTTGTGAGCTTTTGTTCCTGTTCAGTCGTGAATAGGGATGTAACCATTACCAATACAACAATGAATGGGTAAAATTGCAGATGTTAGTATTACTGTTTAAATTCTATTCTCATGGTAACTGTGTTTGATTACTGCACTTTAGGGAAAAACCTTACATAAAGATCTGCTTTTATGTCAATATTTGAGTATAGTTTTAATTTATTACATTTTAATTTTCTATACCTAATATTTGGAATCATATTCACTTTAAAGTCTGTGAAAAGGTTCGTTAAGCATCTGTGTGTTTTATGCAATAATTATTAACATTTTTCAAAATCGGATTTTATATATTTTTGTGGTGTTTCTGTCCTTTTGTTTTTATAGTAGGTTAAAGTGAAAAAATAATAGACAGATGATATAGTGAGTTGTGGCTGAAAAAACAGATCCCAAACATGGCTATAGTAACATTTGTTTCTATAGTATATAAAGGTAAAATCAAAAGGACTGAAAAACAGACACAATAGGCTCAGACCACTAAGGGTTAATATTTGAATGTTTCTGACACAGAAGGGACATTGAGACGATTATTATATTGTTTTTGTTTGTTTTGTTGTGTGTTGTTGTTTGTTTTTTCAAAATCCACCTTGGTTAAATTATTTCAGTGTGTATCAGTACTTTCTGAACATTTTGAGCACAATTTCAACGATACCATGATAATAATGATAACCGTGATAATTTTAGGTCACAATAACCGTGATATGAATTTTCATATGGCTCCATCCCTAGTCATGAAACATGTGTTTCTTTAGGTGAACTGGGGACGTTCAGGCTGTAAGAAACACTGTCTGTGATCACATCGATCATTTTCACTGACTTTGATCAATCCTTTTGTTCCACTCAGTTTCTGATCTTTGGATTTTTATCCTGAAACATTATAAACCACTGATTTTCTCTGTGTCAGTTGATGATGATTGAAAGTACACGCAATGAATTAATAATGCCGGTGCTATAAATATAGTGACAGCGAGGGGGTGTGTCCTCCAGGTGAATTACGGGAATAAGCAGACCCACGCATACTCAAGGCTAGGGATGGAACCATATGAAAATGTCATATCACAGTTATTGTGACCAAAACCATTACAGTTCTCATAATTATAATGGCATTATTGTCATGTGCTCAAAATGTTCAAAATGTACTGATACACACACTGAAATAATTTAACCAAGTTGGGTTTTGGATAGATAGATAAAGAAAGAAAGAAAGAAAGAAAGAAAGAAAGAAAGAAAGAAAGAAAGAAAGAAAATAAATAATAGGCACAGTGTACTTCCTTTTGCAGAAACATTCAAATATTACCATGTAAACGTCAAACATACAAATGTGCATTAAAGATGGAACCGTATGGACACTGTTTAACCATTTTACAGATGAAGTTTGAGTTGTTTTAGTTTATTTTTCAGGTATGGATGGATGGATGGATGGATGGATGGATGGATGGATGGATGGATGGATGGAGGGATGGAGTAGATAGATAGATAGATAGATAGGACTAGGATAGATAGATAGATAGATAGATAGATAGATAGATAGATATACTAGATAGATAATAGATAGTAGATAGAATATCAACTAATTTAGGGGAGGGATTTTTCAGTGACAGTCTGACTGGACTGAACACATTTACCGCTGGAGGAGCCACTGAAAACAGTGCAGATGTGGTTTAACTGGAGGAACATCTGCTTCTGTAAATGCACATCTGCACTGATGAGGTGGAAAAGCTGGGCCCTGGTGGACCCCAGCCTGGCCCTGGTGGACCCCAGCCTGGCCCTGGTGGACCCCAGCCGGGCCCTGGTGGACCCCTGCCTGGCCTGGTGGACCCCAGCCTCCCCCCAGTCCTGGTCTGCAGTACCTGTCTGCTGTTCTACTCTGTGAAACTGACCTGTGAAACACACTGAGAAATCAGTTTCCTTTTACATATTTGAAGGCTTTTCATAAAGTACTGCAATTATTACGTCCCTGGTAACTAATTACATTTATGAAGGAGTAATTTCATTACTAATTCAATTACTTTTTTGGGAAAGTATCTAGTAACTATAACTAATTACTTTTTAAAAGTAATTTGCCCAACACTGACTATACATGATCAAACCACACATTTAAGCTATAGACAACTATAACATATATAATAATAGAATATCAGACCCAAATAAATAAATAAACAAGAAAAGCACTCTGAGAGCACAGACCTCCGCCAAGGCAGATCAGTGGGCCCCCATGCCCCCCACCCTGCCCCCCACCCTGCCCCCCACCCTGCCCCACCCCTGATCACCACCAAAATTTACTCATTTCTTCCTTGTGCCAGTATCAACATTTCCTGAAAATTTCATGAAAATCCGTCCATAACTTTTTGAGTTATCTTTCTAATGTCAAACAAACAAACACACACACATACACACACACACACACACACACACACACACACACACACATGCAAACACACAAAGCAGAGTGATCACAACACCTCCTGGCAGAGGTAACGAGTGTGTTGACCCATGAGGATCCACAGGTTCTAGACGTGCTAGTTTTTCTGCTGTTGTACCACATTTGTCCATCAGTCACCACCAAAGTGTTGTGGACAGAGCAGCGGGATTATAAGGATATTGTATTAAAAATGACTAATATGTCACTAAATATTGGTCCAATCAACTTCCTGTTTTCATTAGTCTGTTCACTGAGCAAAAATACAGAAGGATGAAGAACTGTAGCAGTCAGCTGTGTACAAACACACACACACACACACACACACACACTACACACCTACACACACACACACACACACACACAGACGCCACTTGGCTTTTATAACATAATATAATATATATTATATATATATATATAATATATATATATATATATTTATATATATATATATATATATATATATATATATATATTTAATTTATATATATATGTTTTTTGTTTGTTTGTTTGTTGTTTTTTACATGAATCCATCAGCTAGCACCCCCTAAACCTCCCTGTGTGCTCACACCTGGGTGGAACCATACTTAGCCCATGGAGCCCCAGGGACTGTTCCATTCCACCAGGAACCCCACAGGTTAGTTCACGTCTGTCCTGCGGTTACTACTGCCTGCCCACGCGGTGGTCATCACATAAACCCTGTCTGAATGATTGTCCATATTCTCGAGTCCACATGATTAGTTTTTTCCAATGTTAGGCCAAAGTACAGCTCAGATATCGGCCAAAGTCGTCTATCAAAGCCCTCCGGCAAGTGTTTGACTTTTATTTTAATAATTTTCTGTCTGTACTTATCAAGGCTTGAACACATGCTATATTAACTATTTACTTAATAAACGGCTTCTCTTTCTCGGAGACAGCGTGGAAAACCCGGCTCTCACGGCTGGACATGAATCCCTCATAAGATGTACAGTGACTTACAATTTTATTATTTCTTTAACATAATTTAATAAATTGTTTGCCGTTATCTAAACTGTGTTGTTCTTTCCACTCATACGTCCACACTGATCACTCCTGCTGTCTCCATCTACATCTGACATCCTTTCAATAAACTAGACCAGGGGTTGGCAACCTTTAGAACCGAAAGAGCCATTTTTGTCTGAAAGAAAAAGAAAGAAATCTGACTGGAGCCATGAAACAAGTATTTAAACACATCTACATCTTATCTGCAGTAGCCTGTTTGGGATTAGTTTGCTATTTAACTTTGTATTTCCATTACAATAACTTCTTGAGATCCAGCAGTCCATTTTTGTCCTCTGTAGGGGACAAGAGTTTCACAGCATTACTTAACCCCCCCCCCCCCCAAAAAAAAAAAACTAACACACATTCCATTAAAAAAAAAAAAAAAGTATCTAAAAAAAACTGTTGCATTATGCTGTTTCCAATAAAAATTATTATTTAATGTAAAAAAAAATAAAATAAAATAAAAAAATAATTACTTTCCTGGGTCTCAGGAGGATAATGCAGTGTCTGGGGCATTTGTGAAATTATACAACTACAAGAAAGAAAACATCCAAGATTTGTACCATTTTTTTAATGATGGACACAATTTCCAAAACATAATTATGTTGTGTAATGGAGAAAAAGTGCAACTTTCATGTATAGTGGTTTACTTATAAACTATGAACAAATGCAAACTGAGCATCTTGTATTGAATTTGGCAAGAAAATAATCCATTTGGTTTTTATGCTGTCAAAAAATGATTTTCTTCTGTGTAAAGCCTGTGCATTTTTGCAGATGGACAAAGTTAGAATAGATTCAGGCCTTTAACAGTGTTCAACAGAAATGACTCATTCAGTTCATTTCAAAATGTTCAGTATGTTTTTTGACCAGAGGAGCCGTACACAGATGCTCTAGAACCACATGTGGTCCCGGAGCCACGGGGTGCAGAGCCCTGAACTAGACCATGAAACATACAAACACTTCACCAAGCTGACGACGGTAACGGCGGCTCGTCCTTCCACCAGCTGACGGTAAATGGGCTGAAATGGTGGAGTAGTTTGGACGCTCAGCAGGTTTGGAGTTTCCACAGAGAACGTCCATATTTGTCTTTCATCTTTGAGCCCATTCAGCAGAAAGACACAAGTTTGTTCGAGTCAGAAGTGGTGGTTCAGGGTCAGGAACCAGAAGAGCTCCTGAGGCTTTGCATTTATTCACCTCTGGTCTCTGGCCCCGCCCCCTTTCCTCTTTGCAGCCGTTGAAGTTTAATGATCTCAACTTGACCTCCAACCCCCCCCACGTCTCAGTCTAAAGTCTGCACCGGCTCAGTTCTGGCTATGTTTGGTGTCAGATGGCTGCCGTTCAGTTCCCATCATCCTTTGGCTGTGGACGCCGTGTGTGCGGATCATCAGAAAAACTTCCAGTCAGCTCAAACTGTGTCTCCTTCACCCGACGCTGGCCTCGTCTCCGCCTACTTTCGTGCCAAGCACTCCCAGATCTGGAACGCGTACAGCGCTTTAAAACATGGCCGCCTGACTGAGCCATCGGTATAATTGTGTTGGCAGCGGCGGGAGCGGCTCGCCATCGGCACATAAATTACTGTGGTCAGAAGATGTGTGTGTGTGTGTGGGGGGGGGTATGCAAGGAAGGAGAGTGGATGAAAGAGTGGAGGAGAAAGAACCGTCCTCAGAAACAAATTGGAATCAGATCTATGGCTGCTCCTTCTACCGTGCACGTGTGGGAGGGAGGCATTAAACATTCAGCGGTTTTCAAACATGACCATCACTGTGGACAGATAATAGTGTCCTGAACGCCGCCTGAATAATCCACCTCAGACCCACTCTGTCTGTTCTCCCCCTGTGAACACATGAAAGATCACACTTCATTTAACTGTTCACACACAGGACCATGAGGAGAGTCCACAGCTCGTCTGCCCTGGAAAAACACTCATGCTAATTAGCTCATGTCACAGAACTGAATAAACCCCTTCTGGTCCTTCCACTCGGC
>NC_043966.1:54342495-54362495 GCF_902148855.1 Sphaeramia orbicularis
ACACACACACACACACACACACACACACAGACGCCACTTGGCTTTTATAACATATATATATATATATATATATATATATGTTTTTGTTTGTTTGTTTGTTTGTTTTTTACATGAATCCATCAGCTAGCACCCCCACTAAACCTCCCCTGTGTGCTCACACCTGGGTGGAACCATACTTAGCCCATGGAGCCCCCAGGGACTGTTCCATTCCACCAGGAACCCCACAGGTTAGTTCACGTCTGTCCTGCGGTTACTACTGCCTGCCCACCCGGTGGTCATCACATAAACCCTGTCTGAATGATTGTCCATATTCTCGAGTCCACATGATTAGTTTTTTCCAATGTTAGGCCAAAGTACAGCTCAGATATCGGCCAAAGTCGTCTATCAAAGCCCTCCGGCAAGTGTTTGACTTTTATTTTAATAATTTTCTGTCTGTACTTATCAAGGCTTGAACACATGCTATATTAACTATTTACTTAATAAACGGCTTCTCTTTCTCGGAGACAGCGTGGAAAACCCGGCTCTCACGGCTGGACATGAATCCCTCATAAGATGTACAGTGACTTACAATTTTATTATTTCTTTAACATAATTTAATAAATTGTTTGCCGTTATCTAAACTGTGTTGTTCTTTCCACTCATACGTCCACACTGATCACTCCTGCTGTCTCCATCTACATCTGACATCCTTTCAATAAACTAGACCAGGGGTTGGCAACCTTTAGAACCGAAAGAGCCATTTTTGTCTGAAAGAAAAGAAAGAAATCTGACTGGAGCCATGAAACAAGTATTTAAACACATCTACATCTTATCTGCAGTAGCCTGTTTGGGATTAGTTTGCTATTTAACTTTGTATTTCCATTACAATAACTTCTTGAGATCCAGCAGTCCATTTTTGTCCTCTGTAGGGGACAAGAGTTTCACAGCATTACTTAACCCCCCCCCCCCCCCCAAAAAAAAAAAACTAACACACATTCCATTAAAAAAAAAAAAAAAGTATCTAAAAAAAAACTGTTGCATTATGCTGTTTCCAATAAAAATTATTATTTAATGTAAAAAAAATAAAATAAAATAAAAAAATAATTACTTTCCTGGGTCTCAGGAGGATAATGCAGTGTCTGGGGCATTTGTGAAATTATACAACTACAAGAAAGAAAACATCCAAGATTTGTACCATTTTTTTAATGATGGACACAATTTCCAAAACATAATTATGTTGTGTAATGGAGAAAAAGTGCAACTTTCATGTATAGTGGTTTACTTATAAACTATGAACAAATGCAAACTGAGCATCTTGTATTGAATTTGGCAAGAAAATAATCCATTTGGTTTTTTATGCTGTCAAAAAATGATTTTCTTCTGTGTAAAGCCTGTGCATTTTTGCAGATGGACAAAGTTAGAATAGATTCAGGCCTTTAACAGTGTTCAACAGAAATGACTCATTCAGTTCATTTCAAAATGTTCAGTATGTTTTTTGACCAGAGGAGCCGTACACAGATGCTCTAGAACCACATGTGGCCCCGGAGCCACGGGGCGCAGAGCCCTGAACTAGACCATGAAACATACAAACACTTCACCAAGCTGACGACGGTAACGGCGGCTCGTCCTTCCACCAGCTGACGGTAAATGGGCTGAAATGGTGGAGTAGTTTGGACGCTCAGCAGGTTTGGAGTTTCCACAGAGAACGTCCATATTTGTCTTTCATCTTTGAGCCCATTCAGCAGAAAGACACAAGTTTGTTCGAGTCAGAAGTGGTGGTTCAGGGTCAGGAACCAGAAGAGCTCCTGAGGCTTTGCATTTATTCACCTCTGGTCTCTGGCCCCGCCCCCTTTCCCCTTTGCAGCCGTTGAAGTTTAATGATCTCAACTTGACCTCCAACCCCCCCCACGTCTCAGTCTAAAGTCTGCACCGGCTCAGTTCTGGCTATGTTTGGTGTCAGATGGCTGCCGTTCAGTTCCCATCATCCTTTGGCTGTGGACGCCGTGTGCGCGGATCATCAGAAAAACTTCCAGTCAGCTCAAACTGTGTCTCCTTCACCCGACGCTGGCCTCGTCTCCGCCTACTTTCGTGCCAAGCACTCCCAGATCTGGAACGCGTACAGCGCTTTAAAACATGGCCGCCTGACTGAGCCATCGGTATAATTGTGTTGGCAGCGGCGGGAGCGGCTCGCCATCGGCACATAAATTACTGTGGTCAGAAGATGTGTGTGTGTGTGGGGGGGGGGTATGCAAGGAAGGAGAGTGGATGAAAGAGTGGAGGAGAAAGAACCGTCCTCAGAAACAAATTGGAATCAGATCTATGGCTGCTCCTTCTACCGTGCACGTGTGGGAGGGAGGCATTAAACATTCAGCGGTTTTCAAACATGACCATCACTGTGGACAGATAATGAGTGTCCTGAACGCCGCCTGAATAATCCACCTCAGACCCACTCTGTCTGTTCTCCCCCTGTGAACACATGAAAGATCACACTTCATTTAACTGTTCACACACAGGACCATGAGGAGAGTCCACAGCTCTGTCTGCTCCTGGAAAACACTCATGCTAATTAGCTCATGTCACAGAACTGAATAAAACCCCTTCTGGTCCTTCCACCTCGGCCCCTTTTGGATCAGAACGTGCAGATTGGGTTCAGGTCGGTGAAAGCAGTGGGAGGTTTCCAGGTGATGCCCTTCTACGTCTTACTGTCCCATAAGTGCGTCCAGCTGGGTCACAGGTGTCAAATGCTGCGTTTCCACTACATGGTATCAGCTCGACTCAACTCGACCTTTTTGCATTTCCATGATGAAAAAGGACCTGGAATCTGGTACCTGGTACTAGTTTTTTGGTATCACCTCTGCTGAGGTTCCAGGACTGGGGACCAGATCCTAAAGGTGACACTGTGTAAACACTGCAGACCTCTGATTGGTCAGTGGTGTGTGTGCCCCGCCCTTTTCCAGTAAATCTGTCAGTAGGTGAATCCACATGATGACAGTCTGTAAAACTACACCATGGTTTGTCCAGGAGGTTCAGACGCAAACATTCATCATGAGCTTAACGACACAACACACAACGAGTGAGTTTATCAGCGACTCTGAGCAGACGACACGGAAGTAACGCATCTCTATGACGACCAGGTACTGGAAAGTGGGTAATATCTGGAATGGAAACAGTCTGGAATAGGACCTGGTACCGGAGTGGAGTCCCATAGTGGAAACGCGGCAAAACATGCGGTCCAGGGGCCAAAACCAGCCCACCAGAGGTTCCAATATTCATATCTAATGTGGTATTAATATCAAATACCACATTAGCCCTGATTTTCTGATGCAAGATGTTCTAAGCATTCCTGTGGAATCTTTTGGAAATTTTCGTCCAACCCCCCCCCCCCCCCCACCCTGAAAATTACTTTTTTAACTCTGTAAATCTCCTCTTTCAGCTTCTCCGCTCTTTTGTCCAGTGCAGTGTATAAATATGTTCATGATCCTGTCAGTGCCAGATTGTATTGTAAGAGTACTGTGCACTATGAACAGTCTAATGTCAAGGTCATGTTGGAGGTTAAAGGTCACCAAAATGCCTAGTTTTTTTTTTCAAAAATTCAAACCATTCTGACATTTGATCAAATCTGTCCTAAGTTCTCTTCCCTCTGGTTTCCTGGTGGGATCCCCTAAGGCCTTTGGCCCTTGATTCCATGAAATATGCATTTTGGACCATTTGGGTGACCTTTGACCTATAATTTCAACTTGACCATACACCTTTTGTAGTGCAGAGCACTCTGAAGACATGACATGTCTCACAAAAAAACATTTAAGGGCCCAGCATGAGCAGACTGACACATTATACTTTATCAAAAGTGAAGAAGGTTTGAAAGTTGACAAAAACTCCATGTTTTCAGGGTTGAAAAAGTAATTTTCGGGGGGGGGGGGGGGGGGGGTTGGGCTTAATTTGAAATTTTTTCACATTGTTGTATTCCCAAGACATGGGAGCATTAATCTGGGCTAAAGTTGATCCTGAAAATTTTCCTGAAATAAGCCCCCCCCCCCCCCCATTTACAAAGTGCAAAAGTGCAAAAATTACCCTGAAGATGTTAACAGTCAAGGGCATCCAACTCAAAAATAACAGCATAATAACCGAGAAATAATGAGTCCAAATTTTCTTCTGGGTTTAATGTGAGAAAAATAATATGATTGTTGGAGTCATTGATATTATTTATAAATGCTTTGGATAATGGTAAATCCAAATAAGGCCAATGGTCATTTTGATTAAGGCAGCGGTTTCCAACCTTGTTTGGCTCATGACCCCATTTTAGCGTCATCACACATTTCTGGCAACCCCAGACTTTCAAAACAGAGATGTTTTCCTGCTGGAATTAATTTTATTTTCTTTGGCCAGGACATGTAGTCAGTCCAGCTTGTATTTACAAAGAGGACAATTAAAACTGAACAAACAAGAACTGAAAATGTGAATGATGAAAGAGCTGCAGCATCTGAACCCTTAGTGCTGTGAGCCTATTTGGCTGTTTTTGAGTTTGTTTGATTTTGCCTTTATATACTATATAAACAAATGTTTACTATACCCATGTTTGGGATCTGTTTTTTCAGCACAACTACATCTATATCATCTGTCTATTACTTTTTTCACTTTAACCTACCATATCAGCACAAAAGGCCAAAAAACACACAAAAAATATAAAACCACATTTGAAAAATGTATATAATTTATTGCATAAATAACACACAGATGCTTTATGAACCTTTTCAAAGACTTTAAAAGTGAGTATTGGTTCCAAATATTAAGTATAGAAAATCAAAATTGTAATAAATTAAAACTATGCTCAAATATTTGACCTAAAAGCAGATCTTTACACAGGCGTTTTCTCCGGTTTTCTCAGTTACTATAAATTCCAGGCGACCCCAGGTGGGGTCCCGACCCCAAGGTTGAAAAACACTGGATTAAGGAATTCTGACTGATTTCCTATAGTTTTCAGCTGCTCACGTCCTCCTCCTGGTCGGAGCATCGTCCTCCTGTGGTTATGGACAGAGGACAGCTGCTTCTGCCTTTGGTCTGACTGAGTGACAGTTTATCTACCGCCAAACACACACCAAACACACACCAAACACACACCAAACACACACCAACACACACCAAACACACACCAAACACACACCAAACACACTGTATCTGCTGAAGAAGGGGTTTTGTTTGATTAGTGTGAAGTTGAAGTCAACCACGGAGAATATTTTTGTTGGTGAAAATAAATTCGGATAATTTTGAATACAGAAATATCTCCGCGAGTGCTTATTAAGGAATTTAGTGAGTCACAGACCTCCTCCTCAGACTACTCTGTTATTTTGATTTTTTACCCTTTTTCTGTTTGAATGTAAGACTAGCCGTAACAATGATATTATGCCTCTAAATAATGGCAACATCAATTTTTTTTCTCTTTGATTTATTGCAAAGAACATTAAACCCTGATATCTTTTAACAATAAAAATGTCAATAACCTGAACAAATAACGACCTGAAATATCTAAAGAAAAATAAGTGTAATTTTAACAATATTCTGCTTTTTTTGTGCCTCGGTAGATCTGATCTGTAATGCACATGTAGAAATCATAAATTGAGGCAGAATATTGATCAAATTGTACTTATTTTTCTTCAGAAATTTCAGTTTTTTACAGTTATTCACATCTTTTTTTCATTTTGGATAGAAATAGTTTCATCATTTAATGTTATTTTTTGCACTAAAAATTGTCAGTTGTCATTATTTCTGGGTTATTCTGTTATTATTTGACTGGTCCGACCCACTGCAGATCAAATCAGACTGAATGTGGAACCTGAAAGAAAATGAGTTTGAATTTTTTTTTTTTTTTTTTTTTTTTGCAGATGTTCAGTCATGGTGCTTGGTTGATCACATGCACAACCAGAGATCATTTCCTTATCCCTCCTGTTCTCCTCTAATATTATTCACACATTTGACCTTTGGGATACACTAGAGAGGAAACCTGACTGTAAACATGTAAAAACCCCACAGCTGAAACACAGTTTTTTTATGGAAAATGACAGTATTTGGTGGTATAAAGCCTGTTCAGATGTTGGTGGTATATAAATCCTGTTCAGATGTCAGTGTTGTGTTTGTTTGGAAGCTCCACAGTCGCTCTGCTCTTCATCCTCAGTGCCAGAGGCCTGGGCCGACCCAGAACCACACAGATAAAAGCACCACCAGTTTCTGCCCAACGCTTTCAGCTTCCTCTTGATTCTCATATTAATCTCCATACATAAATGCGTTTGGAGGAGTTGACATAAAGTGTGCCAACAGGCTCGGCTCTTCGCAGCTTGAAGGATGAAGTGCTTTTTTTTTCTCCAGTTGTTGTGAACGGAGCCAAATGTTCAAAGAGACGGTGCTTGTACAACATGCTGCTCCAAAAATTCCTTCCCAACTCTTACCAAGAAAATGCGCTTGTGGTACAAACCGGCCTAATGTGACCTGAGCGTGAATGTGAGCCAGTGCACACTAACAGTGGGGTGGGGCTGGCCTGTGTGGGCGGGGCTGGCCTGTGTGGGCGGGGCTTTGATCAACCTGTGCACAGACGATGCCAGGCCTTTGGTGGACTCTGCTTCCTCCATCTGCAGCATCAGCTTCCTGTAATGAGTGTCCAGTGGAGGGTTATCCTCCAGACACCAGCAGCACACACACAGAGGTAAACACACCTCCACCTGCGGACGCACCAAGGTTATTATCGTTAATGGAAACTAACCGAGTGAGCAAAACTAGAATTGAAAACACATTTTCATTAACCACAAGATCATCAGAGGTGTTTGTGTCAGACTGCAGTGGAAGCTCATCTGCTCCTAAAATGACTCCCATTAAATGCTCAAATCTGTTCAGTTGTTTTCATTTCATTGACTCCAAATGTGTTGGAACACGTTCATCTCTCAGACCAGTTGGTTCAGAATCAGTTTGATCCCAGATCAGTGGACTGGATGTTGTTCACTTCTCCTCCATTCCCGTGTCTGTGTTTGTTCATTCCATCTCTGCTCAGTGCATTTGTCCGTAGACGCTCAGCGTCCATGCACTTCAGTGGGACTGAGTGGAACTGCTGGAAAAACCACTACAGACTGGACCAGCACTGGACACATGACACCCTGTCGTCCCGCCCCCGGACGCTCAGCGTCTCTGGGGGTGAACAGAGCTGTGGGCGGAGCTCGGCCCGGCTTCCGCGTGCCAATTGGAGGACGGGTCCAAAGGCTGAATGTGGTTTGATTGACAGCTGTTTTCAGATCTGCTCCTTCACTGACACAGTTCAGTTTAATACCATCACACATTCTGCTGTGAAATCACAGAAACCAAAGGAACTGTTCATTTACTGACCTGAAAGAAAACACAACCACTGGACTAACTGGGTACATTTAACAGAATTTCAACGTTTTCTTGTTTCAGTTCCAGAACTGAATCATTTCTTGTTCAGTTTCAGATGGTTTTGTAGATCATCCAATCAGTCAGACTGTTGGACAGGTCAGACTGAACTAACTCTCCAGTCCCTGGAAAAGACGCCGACTGTGTACGATAAGGAAACGGAGCATTTTCTGAAAAAGGAACAGAGGGACCAATTTATGTTTAAATAATTTGACAATTTTTTTGATGTAAGCCGACAGTGAGCTTCCCCTGTCTGAAAGACCAGCAGCCGACACTGAGGATCATGTGACTGTTTCATCCCTGTAGACTGAAGTCTGTGTTGAGGTTGTGACGGTGCACAGTGACACGACATTCTGATAATAGATAAACCCTTCAAATGCATTCAAACTAAAACAGTGAGACTGCTTTGAAAATGTCAGGAGTATAACGTGCACATACCAATGTTCAAATGGAGAGGAAAAAGGAAAAGCTGGGAGGGCAAAACTGAAGGGTAAAGTAGACGTCAAAGTATCTGTCATTTCTTATTTCCCTCTGCTGCAGTGTTGCCAGACCTACGACTATCGAACTATCGTATTTGGACAATAATTTCACCTTCGATGTAAAATCACTAATTCCAAAAATCCCATAGTGTACGATGACTTTACCCTTTCAATACATGGCTATTAGCAAACACAAACAGGACACAGCCTGCACCAAGGTTATTATCGTTAATGGAAATGAACAAAATGACCAAAACTAGAATTGAAAAAACACTTTCATTAACTGAAATAAAAAAAAAACTAGAATCAAAAGAAAAAAAACATAACTAACTGAAACTGTATTGTGTGTTTACTAAACTAACTAAAACGGATAAAAATTATGGATCAAATTCCCTTGGTTTTCATCTTTGTCAATGTCAGATTGATGTTCAATGGATTTCTTTGTCTCTCTCAGTTTTCTGTGCTGTCTCCATACGACACTTTTTGCTCCGTCACTTGTGTTCACTTGTGGTTTCCAGTCGTCTTCTGGTCCCCACTCTACCTGGAAACATGGTTCTAATAGTTTTGGATTTTTCATTCTAGTTTAGTTTTATTTAGGTTGGACTTTTTTTCTCTAATTCGGTTCATTTTAATTTGTTTTTAGAGCAGGTTTGATAGTTTTTATTAGTTTTTGTTTTTTTTCTAAATGCTTAGTTTTAGTTTAGTTTTAGTTCAGTTGTAGTTCAGCTGTAGTTCAGTTGTAGTTCAGTTGTAGTTCAGTTGTAGTTCAGTTGTAGTTCAGTTGTAGTTCAGTTGTAGTTCAGTTGTAGTTCAGTGGTCTCTTTTCTCTTCTTCTCTGTGCTCCTATTCAAATCAATCCCAGACAGGACTCTGCTGCTTTAGTCTCCATGTTTCCAGGTAGAGTGGGGACCAGAAGACGACTGGAAACCACAAGTGAACACAAGTGACGGAGCAAAAAGTGTCGTATGGAGACAGCACAGAAAACTGAGAGAGACAAAGAAATCCATTTAACATCAATCTGACATTGACAAAGACCAAAACCAAGGGAATTTAATCCAGAATTTTTATCCGTTTTAGTTAGTTTTGTAAACACACAACCAAACAATTTTTACAATTCTAGTTTTGGTCATTTCGTTAGTTTCTGTTAACGATAATAACCTTGGCACAGACAGGTACCAGTGTATTTCAGTCCAGTAACTCAGTACCAGTACTTGTTTCCGTTGCACTTCTCTGCTCTGACACACATGATCAAATCCACAGTTCTAGAAGGAGGGTTCTCCGTTCAGAGGAGGGCGACAGGAACAGGAGCTCCAAAAAAAACCTCCTTTGTACTGACATGAGGAACAAGATGTTTCACCAAAGGAAAATGCAAATTGCCATCAACGGGAACAAACTGTAACAGAATCAAACGCTCTTGACAATGAGGAGTCACAGCAGACGTGTCCTAATGAGGAGGAACAAAAAAAAACAGCAGCTCAGACATTTTAATCTTTTAAAACCCTGGCAGGCGCTGCTGCCTTCTTACACTAACTGTGTGTCACTGTGTTGGTTTTATACTCAGAGCTCCACTCTATTCTTCTTCTCCCAGGTTTATTTATTTTTTCTCCCCCTGCAGGGCTTTTTAACAAGGTGAATGCTCTTTGAAGACTTAGAGTCCATCACATGGGATGGGGTGGGGGGTGGGGGGGTCGATGACTCTGATAATATGAACCATACAGGACCTTCACACATGAGGATGAGTAGGGCTGTGTATCGGCAAGAATCTGGAGATACGATACAAATCACAATACTAGGATCACCATACGATATATATCATGATTCTGTTAAAAAGGCAATTTTTGTTTGCTTCTTTTTTTTAAATGATTATTTCCTTGAAGAATTGAATTCCAGCAGAAATCTGCACAAATACTAAACACATTTTTATTTGATCCCAACAGGATCTAATGTTCTATCACCAAATGTTCCTATGTTCCAACCAAGGTTATTATCGTTAACGAAAACTAATGAAATGACAAAAACTAGAATTGTAAAAACATTTGTGTTTCATTTTCGTTAACTGAAATAAATAAAAACTATAATTAAAAGAAAAAAAAAAAAAACAGAACTAACTGAAACTGTATTGTGTGTTTATAAAACTAACTAAAACGGATAAAAACTATGGATAAAATTCCCTTCGTTTTCGTTTTGGTCAATATCAGATTGATACAAGATCGATTTCTTTGTCTCTCTCAGTTTTCTGTGCTGTCTCCATACGACACTTTTTGCTCCGTCACTTGTGTTCACTTGTGGTTTCCAGTCGTCTTCTGGTCCCCACTCTACCTGGAAACATGGAGACTAAAGCAGCAGAGTCCTGTCTGGGATTGATTTGAATAGGAGCACAGAGAAGAAGAGAAAAGAGACCACTGAACTACAACTGAACTACAACTGAACTACAACTGAACCACAACTGAACTACAACTGAACTACAACTAAACTACAACTGAACTACAACTGAACTACAACTGAACTAAAACTAAGCATTTAGAAAAAAAATGAAAACTAATACAAACTCTCAAACCTGCTCTAAAAACTAATTAAAATTAACTGAATTAGAGGAAAAAAAAGTCAAAACTAAAACTAAACTGGAATGAAAAATCCAAAACTATTAGAACCTTGGTTCAAACTTTAAATTCTGTTTTACAGACATTCCAGTTTCAGATCCTGTTCAAATGTTCAGATTCTATTAATGGTCCAGGCAGACGTCCATCCTCCAGGAGTCTGGGTCTGCTCCAGGTTTCTGCTGTTAAAGGGAAGTTTTTCCTTCCACTGTCACCAATCACAAGTGTTTGCTCCTGAAGGATTCTGTTGGGTCTCTGTAAACTTGATTTGATTCTGATTTGAACTGGTAAAGCACTTTGTGACTCTGTCTGTGAAAAGTGCTCTATAAATAAAATTTACTTACTTACTTACTTACTTACTATTAGTTCAGAACTAACATCAGAACAGTATTTGAGTTCAATCCCAACAAAGGAACGAACATTATTGAATAAAACAGTGTTAAATAATAATAAAAAATAAAATATAAAAAAAAAAGAAAAACTAAAAAAACTAAAATGAACCTCCACAATATCTGCATTTGAATAAATACTTAAAAATATCCATACAGTACTTTTTAATACCCATACAGTATTGTATAATGAAATATTGTGATATATTGCAGAACCGATTTTTTTTCTTCCAGTCCTATTTCTTCTGTGGGAACACTGGTCCTCAGGTTGGTTTAGAATGCAAAGGTCAGTCCTGTTGTCCAGGTTTGTGTTGGTGTGTCATTAGCAGCACCTCCGTCCTCCAGGGCTTAACCCTTCAGCAGAGGCCTCCACAGGTCCTGCTTCAGCCATTCCACGCAGGTCAAAGCTCCTCATCAGAGCCACTCTGTGAAGCTGCGTTTGACCTCATGGGGTGGACGCAGCTGTCACATGAAGCCTGGACCAAGGTTCTACTAGTGTTGAATTTTTCATTCGAGTTTAGTTTTATTTAGTTTGGACTTTTTTTTCTCTAATTCAGTTTGTCTTAATTTGTTTTTTGAGCAGGTTTGCTAGTTTTTATTAGTTTTTGTTTTTTTCTAAACGCTCAGTTTTAGTTTAGTTTTAGTATTAATTAGGGATGCTCCGATACCGATACGAGTATCGGCATCGGCTCCGATACTCTGTGTGTGTACTCGTACTCGTAAAAGATATCCGATACAAATGCACCGATCCCACTTGTGTCCATGTGTCATTCCCAGTTCAGTGCAGCAGGTACGAGGAGGAGGAAGAATGTGTGTGAGTGTGAAGAGTGTGGAGATGGAACCAAAGAAATGAGGCTGATCACAGTAAGGCTGACTGACAGTAATGTTACAGACACAGACAGATACAGACGCAGCCTTCTGTCTGTAATCTGACTACATTCCATCTGTTTTCCAGCTGATGGAGGATGAGTACCCAGACACAGAATACCAGCGGGAGTACGGAGCGGTGCGGACCGCCGCCAGCGGAAGTGAAAACCAAACCTGTCACTCATTTGTCTTTTCTCTTCCTGCTGAAGCTAAACTTTTAAACCTTACAGAGAAAACGCTGCAACATTAGTATCACAGTAGTGTTCCCTCTGTCGTCTACAGGTTTGTTATTACTGACTTTCTTCTTCTTCTTCTTCATTAAACTTTCCTCTTCTTCGTGGTATTTGTCCAGTATGGTTAATTCAGAGCGGCGCCCCCTGGTGGATTAACTGCCAAACGCTCATTCCAACACATTAAATGTCAGTAGCAGCACTTTGTTCCAGTCAGACTAATGACAACGACAATAAAGCACATTTACAAAAGGAACTAACAACTGGAATGGGATTACTAAGGACTAGGATCGGTACTCGGTATCGGCAAGTACTCAAATGTAAGTACTCGTACTCGGTCTGGAAAAAAGTGGTATGGGTGCATTCCTAGTGTTAATTTTAGTTCAGTGGTCTCTTTTCTCTTCTTCTCTGTGCTCCTATTCAAATCAATCCCAGACAGGACTCTGCTGCTTTAGTCTCCATGTTTCCAGGTAGAGTGGGGACCAGAAGACGACTGGAAACCACAAGTGAACACAAGTGACGGAGCAAAAAGTGTCGTATGGAGACAGCACAGAAAACTGAGAGAGACAAAGAAATCCATTTAACATCAATCTGACATTGACAAAGACCAAAACCAAGGGAATTTTATCCATAATTTTTATCCGTTTTAGTTAGTTTTATAAACACACAATACAGTTACAGTTAGTTATGTTTTTTTTTTTTTTTTTTATTTATAGGTTTTATTTATTTCAGTTAATGAAAATGTTTTTTTACAATTCTAGTTTTCATCATTTTGTTAGTTTTCGTTAACGATTATAACCTTGGCCTGGACGTTCTAATGTCTGTCCACACGTCTGAATTAGCTGGACACCAGTTCTGTGTCCAACAGCAGTTCTGTTCAGGCCCAGGGCTTGTTCCTCTAATGTCTTTACTTTTTGATCACACCTTCCACTCGTACAAACGCTGACTGCTGGTTGGTTCTGCTGCTGAATGTTTCTTGTTACGTTTGGATGTGTTATATTTAACAGCCCAGTGGAATGGATAATCACTGTCAGAATGTGAATACTTTATTAATCCCAGGGGAAATGGTTGTGCTAGAGTCGCTCCATTCAAGTAGAAAGAAAAGTAAGCAAAGACGTGATCAGGACTGCAAAAAATATGTATGCATAGAAAGATCTAAATGTATATTTAGCTATCAATCAATCAATCAAATTGTAGTTATATAGCACCAAATATAGAGCTGGAATAAACCATTTGGATTTAACACCTTTGTGGATTAAACTAGCCCCATTGTCCAGTGGATTATTGTCCTCCATGGACCCACTGGGACCCACTGGGACCTACTGGAACCTACTGGGACCCACTGGAACCTACTGGGACCCACTGGAACCTACTGGGACCCACTGGAACCTACTGGGACCCACTGGGACCCACTGGAACCTACTGGAACCTACTGGGACCCACTGGGACCTACTGGGACCCACTGGGACCCACTGGAACCTACTGGGACCCACTGGAACCTACTGGGACCCACTGGAACCTACTGGGACCCACTGGGACCCGCTGGAACATACTGGGACCCACTGGGACCCACTGGAACCTACTGGGACCCGCTGGAACCTACTGGGACCCACTGGAACCTACTGGGACCCACTGGAACCTACTGGGACCCACTGGGACCTGCTGGAACCCACTGGAACCTACTGGAACCTACTGGGACCCACTGGAGCCCACTGGAACCCACTGGGACCCACTGGAGCCCGCTGGAACCCACTGGGACCTGCTGGAACCCACTGGGACCCACTGGGACCTGCTGGAACCCGCTGGGACCCGCTGGGACCCGTTGGAACCCACTGGGACCCACTGGGACCCGTTGGAACCCACTGGGACCCACTGGGACCTGCTGGAACCCACTGGGACCCGTTGGAACCCACTGGGACCCACTGGGCCACCGTGGGCCGGTCCTGTGCTGGTGTTTACCGGTGCTGTGTCAGTTAACCATCACTAGTACTAGTAGGATGGTTAGTTAAGGTTCTCCTCTGCCACAGTCGTCCTTTAACCCTTTAAACTCCTCCCTTATCTGTGTCTAATGTGTGAATGTCAGATCTGCTGCTGTTCTACATGTTCTTAGCTGCAGTCTGCAGTCAGAACAGAACCAGCAGTAACAGGTTCCTTCAGGTGTCAGATGAACAAAGCCTGTGCAGACTTCATCTGTTCCCTTTAAACACAGTCCTCATGTTCTCAGTGGGTCTGGTGCTCTACACCTGTTCACACATCCCTTTAAACCAACATGTGTTTGTAACACAGTCTGTGTTTGACACTAGAAACATTATAGTTCAAACTCCAGAAGATTCACATCACTCACTAAACAGAGGCCAATCACAGTTCACCCCCTGGCCCCTCCCCCTTAACCTGACTCCTCCATTTTGCACATTCACGTATAGGGGTAGGGGTGTCCTGATTCTGGATGAGTCAGAGGAGAGGGGCTAACAGGGAGGGCTGTTTGTCCCTTTAGAAGCCAATAATGTAATAAAAGTCCTGAAGCGATAACGTAATAACTTTTGACCAATAACATAATAACTGTCTGTCAGTTTTAGAATTACACCCAGAAACAGCCTGTTGGACCCAAACGACACAACTATTAACCCCTTATGAATTTCCCTCAGGATCAATAAAGTATCTATCTATCTATCTATCTATCTATCTATCTATCTATCTATCTATCTATCTATCTATCTATCTATCTATCTATCTATCTATCTATCTATCTATCTATCTATCTATCTATCTATCTATCTATCTATCCTTCCTTTACTTTCATTCAGTTTGTTGCTTTTTTTAGTTCATGTTACTCATTGTTGTGTATATTCTGTCTGTTATTCTGTCATTCTATCTGTCATCTGTCGGTCTGTTTGTCCTCCTGACGTCATCCGTCTCTCTGTATCATCCATGGACTTATTTTATTTGTATTTTTTCTGTTTTCCTTTCCATGGAACAGTGCCTGTGCAGGTCCAGGGCCAAACCTCTGCGTTTGTGGACCCTCTGAGGGTACATCTAAACCTGCTGCTGCCGTCACATGATAAATGACCTGGTGGACGGGAGGATAAGTGGTGGAATCTGCACACTGATTAAACAGGACATATATTTCACATTTATATTCATTCTAGTGAAGCCCAGAGAAACAAATAATGAAGTGCGACTCTCTTTTTTTTTGTTTTATATAAGTAAGCACCAGCATTAGTCCTTGGACAGTGGAAACATTAATCAGCCGGCTTTACCTTGAGCTCAGTGCTGCTCTGTGGGGCGTCTGGACTCCAGCCTTCAGCTGGAAACGCACAAGCACAGGAGCTAAAAATAAAAATAAATAAATAAAATAAAATAATAATAAAAAACATAAATAAATAAATAAATAAAAATTTTAAAAATAGAATAAAAATATAAAAAAAAATAAAAAATATATTTTTAAAAAATTAATTTAAAAAAAATTTTGGCACCCCTGCTGCCAGAATAAAACTGTTTTTTTCCTTTTTTTTTTTTTTTTTACAGTGTAATACATACGGCTCTTCTTTGCTGTAGGAGCCTTACCTGATGTGAACCAGTCTAAAAAAGTTCCCCGATCCACCGGCCCCACTGTAGAAAGGCGCTGCATCCAGACAGGAGACGCTGAGCATGTGGAGCTGTGAGTGTTTGAAACTGCAGAGGAGGAGGAAAGTACAGAGGAGGTGGAGAATACAGAGAATACAGAGGAGGTGGAGAATACAGAGGAGGTGGAGA
The DNA here is from genome assembly GCF_902148855.1 of Sphaeramia orbicularis. Lineage (NCBI taxonomy): Eukaryota > Metazoa > Chordata > Actinopteri > Kurtiformes > Apogonidae > Sphaeramia > Sphaeramia orbicularis. The sequence goes on from NC_043966.1 coordinate 54,358,200, forward strand.
ATACAGAGGAGGTGGAGAATACAGAGGAGGAGGAGAATACAGAGGAGGAGGAGAATACAGAGGAGGTGGAGAATACAGAGGAGGAGGAGAATACAGAGGAGGAGGAGAATACAGAGGAGGTGGAGAATACAGAGGAGGAGGAGAATACAGAGGAGGTGGAGAATACAGAGGAGGTGGAGAATACAGAGGAGGAGGAGAATACAGAGGAGGAGGAGAATACAGAGGAGGAGGAGAATACAGAGGAGGTGGAGAATACAGAGGAGGAGGAGAATACAGAGGAGGTGGAGAATACAGAGGAGGAGGAGAATACAGAGGAGGTGGAGAATACAGAGGAGGAGGAGAATACAGAGGAGGTGGAGAATACAGAGGAGGTGGAGAATACAGAGGAGGAAAATCCAGTCCAGCTCCAGCAGCATCAGCAGTTTCATCACAACAGCTACTGTATATTCTGAGATAAGACTGTGTGTCTGCGCTGGGTTCACTGTCCCACTGCGACGAGCCGAGCTCCTCAAGGTTAGCCCTGCCTCTAGTGCACACACACACACACACACACACACACACACACACAGTTAAAATAATGACAGTACATCCTTTCTGTGTGTGTTTTTTGTTCATGTATAATCTGCTGTGTCAGTCATACACAGTGTGTGTTCCATTCAAACGGCTGAACAGTAGATGAGTGTTGTATGTGAACAGACACTGACATCAGCACACACTGGTTCCACCACAGCAGATTTATGCTGCAGATGAATAAAACACAAGTATCTTTTGTGATGCTATATTCAGAATTCATGGGTCAGTGCCTGTGAGATGTGCAACACATTTGTATGGAAGGCAAAGGCCGGAGCTGCCCCTGAACGCCACATATGGAAACTACCGACACACACTGGACTGGAAAAGGGTTCTAGAAATTGTAAAGGTGTGTATATATATATATATATATATATATATATATATATATATATATATATATATATATATATATATATATATATATACAAGGTGGGGAAGCAAAATGTACACTGAACATGTAGATGTTTTTTCTCAGCAGACACTACGTCAGTTGTTTTGAACCCAAACATATACTGATGTCATAACCATACCTAACACTATTATCCATGCCTTTTCAGAAACCCATTTGAGTACCATATGAGTAATCAGGAAAGCAAACGTCAAAGAGTGTGTGATTTGCTGAATGCACTCGTCACACCAAAGGAGATTTCCAAAATAGTTGGAGTGTCCATAAAGACTGTTTAGAATGGAAAGAAGAGAATGACTATGAGCAAAACTATTACCAGAAAGTCTGGAAGATACTATTAAAGAAGAATGGGAGAAGTTGTCACCCCAATATTTGAGGAACACTTGCGCAAGTTTCAGGAAGCGTGTGAAGGCAGTTATTGAGAAAGAAGGAGGACACATAGAATAAAAACATTTTCTATTATGGACATTTTCTTGTGGTAAATAAATTCTCATGACTTTCAATAAACTAATTGGTCAAACACTGTCTTTCAATCCCTGCCTCAAAATATTGTACATTTTGCTTCCCCACCCTGTACATATATATATATATATATATATATATATATATATATATATATATATATATATATATATATATATATATATATATATATATACACACACACACACACACACACACACACACACACACTACTATACTATTTGTTCTCTGTCACCTTTGGGGGTGTCTCCCATCTGGACCCTGGGACCTCCAGTCCAGACTGGGTACAGATGTTCCTGTCCACTATGTCCTCTACCTGGTTATGGTGTTCCATGTAGGCCTTACCTGGACCATCTGAGACCTGCTGTGATGGACTGGACTGTCTGAGGGGCTTCTGTACACAGACTACACCTGGGTCTAGTCTGGTGTGGTAGACCTACACCTGGGGTCTAGTCTGGTGTGGTAGACCTACACCTGGGTCTAGTCCGGTGTGGTAGACCTACACCTGGGTCTAGTCCAGTGTGGTAGACCTACACCTGGGTCTAGTCCGGTGTGGTAGACCTACACCTGGGTCTAGTCCGGTGTGGTAGACCCCGGCCTCTATTGCTCTGGTGTTCAGGGCCTGTTCTGCTCCATCAGTAGTCCCTCTGTGCTGTCTTTCAGCCACTGGTATGTTTTCTCGATATCAGTCACTTCCTCAGTTTGTCGGTGGTACGTGCCATGGAGGGGCGTGTCCTTCCATGCAGGGGTGTGTCCTTTCATGATAGCCCCTCCTCTGGCTCCTCCTCCTTCCTGGGCTTTTGTTGCCTGAGGCGTTCACTTCTCAGTTGGTCATTGGGTCCATTTTCTGGACAGGTTCCTGGAGGTTTTCCATTTCCTCCTGGACAGTAGTTCTGACTCTTACTAGTGCCCCCCCCCCCCCCCCCCCTTTCCTTTCTCTTTGTTTCCAGCCTCAGGACGCTGGACTTAGGATGAAACCCTCCATGCATGGTCAGGAGCTTTCTTGTCCTGATCTCAGTTCTTGTATCTCTTCCAGTGGATCTCCAGGATATTATTCCAGTCTGGGTCTCTGGTCTCTGGTAGGTCATAGGGGTTCATGTCCTGGATCAGCTGACCGTTCAGGACCTGCCGTACCCTCTGGAGGTATTTGGCCGTGATCTCTGACCTCTGACCTCCCCCCTCATGATTACCATTAGCCTGTGGGATCCCCAGGTATTTGTACATGTCCTGCATGTCTGGAATGTTCCCTTCAGGTAGCTCCACCCCTTCAGTTGTGATCACCTTTCCTCTTCTAGATACCACCCGCCCACATTTATCTGGTCCAGTGAGGTCCCAGAGTCTCTGCTGTAGACCCCAGTGAGGTGGATCAGGGAGTCAGTGTCCTGCTCATTCTTGGTGTACAGCTGGATGTCATCCATGTAGAGGAGGTGCTGATGGTTGGTCCACTTCAGAACCAGTACCCAAAGCCATTCTTTGAGATGATCTGTCTGAGGCGGTTTAGGCCTATGTAGAACAGCGGGGGGGGCATGTCCTTCATATATACCACATCTGATGCTCACCTGTCCAACTGGTTTGAACTTGGCCTCCACAGTTGTGTTCCATCGCCTCATGGAGTTCTGGATGAACTCTCTTAGAGTCCTGCTGATGTTCTACAGTTTTAACCACTCCAGTTCCATGTGTGTGGAACTGACTCATAGACTTTCTTGTCGTCAGTCCAGGGTGTGCACAGGCTGCTGTTCCTCATCTTACAGTCTTGGCCAATTGCCCTGTCAACCAGCAGCTGGTGTTTGACTCCTCTGGTGTTTGACTCCTGTGGTGTTTGACTCCTGTGGTGTTTAACTCCTGTGGTGTTTAACTCCTCTGGTGTTTGACTCCTCTGGTGTTTGACTCCTGTGGTGTTTAACTCCTGTGGTGTTTAACTCCTGTGGTGTTTAACTCCTGTGGTGTTTAACTCCTCTGGTGTTTGACTCCTCTGGTGTAACTCCTCTGGTGTTTGACTCCTCTAGTGTTTGACTCCTCTGGTGTAACTCCTGTGGTGTTTGACTCCTGGGGTGTTTGACTCCTGGGGTGTTTGACTCCTGCGGTATTTGACTCCTCTGGTGTTTAACTCCTCTGGTGTAACTCCTCTGGTGTTTAACTCCTCTGGTGTTTGACTCCTCTGGTGTAACTCCTCTGGTGTTTGACTCCTCTGGTGTTGTTCCTGTTCCTTTCTGTGCTCTGCTCATGTATTGCTCCATGTTCCTACTCATCTTAGTCTCTCTGATCCCTGATAGGAGCTTCCATGTGGTGCTGAGGCTGGTTCTAGGCTAGTTCTAGGCAGGTTCTAGGTCAGTCCTAGGTCAGTAGGTGGATGGTATTGTTCCCTTCTGGGGGTCCTTCATTTTGAGGACTGTCCAGCCTTGGGTTAGCCACTCTGGGTGGTTTCCCAACTTTAGCAGCTGGTTCATCTGTACTTCTAGGTAGGGATGCACCCATACCACTTTTTTCCAGACTGAGTACAAGTACGAGTACTTACATTTGAGGTCTGGGGTCACCCTGTTACCCTGGGTGGGTCTGGGGTCACCCTGTTACCCTGGGTGGGTCTGGGGTCACCCTGTTACCCTGGGTGGGTCTGGGGTCACCCTGTTACCCTGGGTAGGTCTGGGGTCACCCTGTTACCCTGGGTGGGTCTGGGGTCACCCTGTTACCCTGGGTGGGTCTGGGGTCACCCTGTTACCCTGGGTGGGTCTGGGGTCACCCTGTTACCCTGGGTGGGTCTGGGGTCACCCTGTTACCCTGGGTGGGTCTGGGGTCACACTGTTACCCTGGGTGGGTCTGGGGTCACCCTGTTACCC
>NC_043966.1:54367495-54399995 GCF_902148855.1 Sphaeramia orbicularis
ATTCTATTTTAAACTGCTTTATTCATTTTTCTTCTGTTTTGGTATTTTTTCATTGCTTGTCATTTATCACTAATGTGAGCACAATCACCATTTCAGTCTTAATGAAGTGACAGTCAAATAGACTCTTTCAGTCACTGATCCAGATCATGTTATCGATTAGTCCAGTTCTCAGTGTCACTCCTCATGTGTGTTTGACATATCTGAGAAAATCCACAGGATTATTTATTATTAATAATAATAATAATAATAATAATAATGGATTAGATTTTCTATAGTGCTTTTCTAGACACCTAAAGTGCTTTACATTATTGACCCATTCTTCATTCGCCCATTGGACCAAAAGCTGCTGTTCACTCACACATTCTGTCCATTTAAAAATGACACTAACACTGGAGTGTGTCTGCAGCAGACGTGGAGCAGCTGACCCTGTAACTGTGTTAACTCTATAACTGTGTTAACTCTGATAACTGTGTTAACTGTGTTAACTCTATAACTGTGTTAACTCTGATAACTGTGTTAACTCTGATAACTGTGTTAACTCTATAACTGTGTTAACTCTGATAACTGTGTTAACTCTGATAACTGTGTTAACTCTATAACTGTGTTAACTCTGATAACTGTGTTAACTGTGTTAACTCTATAACTGTGTTAACTCTGATAACTGTGTTAACTCTGATAACTGTGTTAACTCTATAACTGTGTTAACTCTGATAACTGTGTTAACTGTGTTAACTCTATAACTGTGTTAACTCTGATAACTGTGTTAACTCTGATAACTGTGTTAACTCTATAACTGTGTTAACTCTGATAACTGTGTTAACTGTGTTAACTCTATAACTGTGTTAACTCTGATAACTGTGTTAACTCTGATAACTGTGTTAACTCTATAACTGTGTTAACTCTATAACTGTGTTAACTCTGATAACTGTGTTAACTCTATAACTGTGTTAACTCTATAACTGTGTTAACTCTGATAACTGTGTTAACTCTGATAACTGTGTTAACTGTGTTAACTCTATAACTGTGTTAACTCTGATAACTGTGTTAACTCTGATAACTGTGTTAACTGTGTTAACTCTATAACTGTGTTAACTCTGATAACTGTGTTAACTCTGATAACTGTGTTAACTCTATAACTGTGTTAACTCTATAACTGTGTTAACTCTGATAACTGTGTTAACTCTATAACTGTGTTAACTCTGATAACTGTGTTAACTCTATAACTGTGTTAACTCTATAACTGTGTTAACTCTGATAACTGTGTTAACTCTGATAACTGTGTTAACTGTGTTAACTCTATAACTGTGTTAACTCTGATAACTGTGTTAACTCTATAACTGTGTTAACTCTGATAACTGTGTTAACTCTATAACTGTGTTAACTCTGATAACTGTGTTAACTCTGATAACTGTGTTAACTCTGATAACTGTGTTAACTGTGTTAACTCTATAACTGTGTTAACTCTGATAACTGTGTTAACTCTGATAACTGTGTTAACTGTGTTAACTGTGTTAACTCTATAACTGTGTTAACTCTGATAACTGTGTTAACTCTGATAACTGTGTTAACTCTATAACTGTGTTAACTGTGTTAACTCGATAAGTGTGTTAACTCTATAACTGTGTTAACTCTGATAACTGTGTTAACTCTGATAACTGTGTTAACTCTATAACTGTGTTAACTCTGATAACTGTGTTAACTCTATAACTGTGTTAACTCTATAACTGTGTTAACTCTGATAACTGTGTTAACTCTATAACTGTGTTAACTCTATAGCTGTGTTAACTCTATAACTGTGTTAACTCTGATAACTGTGTTAACTCTATAACTGTGTTAACTCTATAACTGTGTTAACTCTGATAACTGTGTTAACTCTGATAACTGTGTTAACTGTGTTAACTGTGTTAACTCTATAACTGTGTTAACTCTGATAACTGTGTTAACTCTATAACTGTGTTAACTCTGATAACTGTGTTAACTCTATAACTGTGTTAACTGTGTTAACTCGATAACTGTGTTAACTCTATAACTGTGTTAACTCTGATAACTGTGTTAACTCTGATAACTGTGTTAACTCTATAACTGTGTTAACTCTGATAACTGTGTTAACTCTATAACTGTGTTAACTCTATAACTGTGTTAACTCTGATAACTGTGTTAACTCTATAACTGTGTTAACTCTATAACTGTGTTAACTCTATAGCTGTGTTAACTCTATAACTGTGTTAACTCTGATAACTGTGTTAACTCTGATAACTGTGTTAACTCTATAACTGTGTTAACTCTATAACTGTGTTAACTCTATAACTGTGTTAACTCTGATAACTGTGTTAACTCTATAACTGTGTTAACTCTATAACTGTGTTAACTCTGATAACTGTGTTAACTCTATAACTGTGTTAACTCTATAACTGTGTTAACTCTATAGCTGTGTTAACTCTATAACTGTGTTAACTCTGATAACTGTGTTAACTCTGATAACTGTGTTAACTCTATAACTGTGTTAACTCTATAACTGTGTTAACTCTATAACTGTGTTAACTCTGATAACTGTGTTAACTCTATAACTGTGTTAACTCTATAACTGTGTTAACTCCATAGCTGTGTTAACTCTATAACTGTGTTAACTCTGATAACTGTGTTAACTCTGATAACTGTGTTAACTCTATAACTGTGTTAACTCTGATAACTGAGTAAGTCCAGCTGATCACTGTCCCTTTAACTCTGATAACTGTGTTAACTCTATAACTGTGTTAACTCTGATAACTGTGTTAACTCTATAACTGTGTTAACTCTATAGCTGTGTTAATTCTATAACTGTGTTAACTCTGATAACTGTGTTAACTCTATAACTGTGTTAACTCTGATAACTGTGTTAACTCTATAGCTGTGTTAACTCTATAGCTGTGTTAACTCTATAACTAAGTTAACTCTGATAACTGTGTTAACTCTATAACTGTGTTAACTCTGATAACTGTGTTAACTCTATAGCTGTGTTAACTCTAAAACTGTGTTAACTCTGATAACTGTGTTAACTCTATAACTATGTTAACTCTATAACTGTGTTAACTCTGATAACTGAGTAAGTCCAGCTGATCACTGTCCCTTTAACTCTGATAACTGTGTTAACTCTATAACTGTGTTAACTCTATAACTGTGTTAACTCTGATAACTGTGTTAACTCTATAACTGTGTTAACTCTATAGCTGTGTTAATTCTATAACTGTGTTAACTCTGATAACTGTGTTAACTCTATAACTGTGTTAACTCTGATAACTGTGTTAACTCTATAACTGTGTTAACTCTGATAACTGTGTTAACTCTATAGCTGTGTTAACTCTATAACTGTGTTAACTCTGATAACTGTGTTAACTCTATAACTATGTTAACTCTATAACTGTGTTAACTCTGATAACTGAGTAAGTCCAGCTGATCACTGTCCCTTTAACTCTGATAACTGTGTACGTCCAAGTGACTGCCATGGAAACGTGACCCCCCCTGAAAGAGTGACCCCCCCAATGGAAAAGTGACTCCATGGAAAAGTGACTCCATGGAAAAGTGACCCGGGGTCACACTTCTATATAGTAAAGTGACCTGGGTCAGATGTCCATGGGGTCAGAACTCTGACACTGGCCTCATGGGACTGACTTTGTGCCACTGCAGGTGTGAACCTCCAGGGCTGTTGAACTCATTTTAGTCCAGTTGGATGTGAAGTGGGCCAGAATAACCCATAAATAATGACAACTACACATTTAAAACTCCAAACATTTGAACAATGTTCTGCTTGTTATTTAATGTTTTGTGTCTTTATAGTTCCATCTGTAATTTACACGAATAAATGATGTGAAAATTACACTTATTTTTCTTAAATTTCCAGTTCTTCACATTGTTTTGTGAAAGGATAGTTTGTAAATAAACGCTTTCGTAACAGAATGTTCCGTTTTTGCAGAAAAGGAAGATTAAAAAGTGGAGCTGTCATTCTTTATAGTCTGTTCTGTTCTCATTCCACTGCTCTGACCTGTTTCAGAGTAAATGAGCTGAATTTGAACCTGAACTAAAGGGACTTTGACCGTCCTGATCTAAAATAAAACCAAACCAAACCAAATGAACAGAAGACATGAATAAATGCCTCCATGCTCCATCTGATCCAGTGTTTTCTAAAGGTGTTTGGCTGTAAAACTGAATCACAGGAACTCCAGTGGAATGAAAGTTGTGGCTGAAACACTTGGATGAAAAATCCCAGCGCTCCTGTTTGTGTTTTTACTCACTTGGATCGGCTGTGAAAAGCACAGTTTGGACAAATACCATCCAAATATCAGAGACGTTCACAGATCCTGTACCAGTAAATAGACCGAGCCCACGTCTGTGACTAAAGTCTGACAGTGACAACTGTGGCATTCCCATTCACATGTTTAGCAGAAGCATCCTTTGGAGCAGATGACACATGAATGCTGCAGCTTCTGCCACTGACATGGAGAAATAGATTACTTACTCTGTCTGTGTAATCCTAGTCAACAGTATGGATGACAGGGAGGAGTCTAGTCAATCAATCAATCACTATTTATTTATAGAGCGCCAAATCTATGATTTATTTATTTTCTAACCTGTCCTGTCCATCATCCTAACAGTATTAATGGTCGTCTGGCTCCTGCTGGTGCTGAATAAAGCTGCTTTACCAAAGGAAACTTCCTACAGAACATGAGGCTCCCTTTGATATTCCACTGTGTTTATTAGTTTAGTTGAAGCACATTTAGATGGTGGAGCTGACATGGAGGAACTAAAAAAAGACTGATGAAATGAAAAACATAAGGCTGTACTCATGCCTGGACAGTCCTTTGGTCCGCTTATTGGATTCGGATCGAATGTGGACTTTTTTTTTTTTTTCATTTGGGTCGGATCACATTCTCATTACACTTTTTGCCAGCGGACCAAAATGCGTAAACAGAAGTACGCATGTGATGAACTGCGCTGGCATTGGACAGAAAAGTCGGGGGCGGGGTCAGTCAGTGTTGGTGAAAACAGTCGTGGGGGTCCTCCGTACAGTTCTCATTTTCAGAATATTTATTCTAGTTTTACAGACACAAATTTACAAAAATACTGTCAACTGTCCAGAACAGCTGATTCGGAGCCAGTTTCATAACCACACATCCAGTGTCCTCATTGGTCCACGTCTGTCCTGGGCTCATGGCTGCTGCTGTTAGCTCTGACCACCTGTGAACCTCGGCTCCTTCCAGAGGCTACGGTGGCTCATCAAGCACAAAGAGGAGCATGGTTCCTTGGTTTGTTTCGGCTCGAGGCTGGTTCTATTCAGGTTTTGCACAAACGTCACATGATCATGTGGTTTTCTGTTGACGACGCCGTATTGGTAGGCAAGCTTTCCTTGGATCGTACAGCGTGTTAAAGGATTGACCTGCTAAACTCCTGTTAAAGGATGGACCTGCTAAAGTCCTGTTAAAGGATGGAGCTGCTAAACTCCTGTTAAAGGATGGAGCTGCTAAACTCCTGTTAAAGGATGGACCTTCTAAACTCCTGTTAAAGGATGGACCTGCTAAACTCCTGTTAGAGGATGGACCTTCTAAACTCCTGTTAAAGGATGGACCTGCTAAACTCCTGTTAAAGGATGGACCTGCTAAACTCCTGTTAAAGGATGGACCTGCTAAACTCCTGTTAAAGGATGGACCTTCTAAACTCCTGTTAGAGGATGGACCTTCTAAACTCCTGTTAAAGGATGGACCTGCTAAACTCCTGTTAAAGGATGGACCTGCTAAACTCCTGTTAAAGGATGGACCTGCTAAACTCCTGTTAAAGGATTGAGCTGCTAAACTCCTGTTAGAGGATGGACCTTCTAAACTCCTGTTAAAGGATGGACCTGCTAAACTCCTGTGTGCTGTTTATTCCTTCTCCTTCACCAGTATCAGTTCTGCATACAGACCGCTGGGTTCCACTGGTGGCAGCGCTGCTTCTGTTCTACCCACCGCTGTTTACAGTTATTACCACCATTAGCCTAGCTTCTCAGTACAGTTAGCCTAGCTTCTCAGTATAGTTAGCCTAACCTCTCAGTATAGTTAGCCTAACCTTTCAGTATAGTTAGCCTAGCTTCTCAGTATAGTTAGCCTAACCTCTCAGTATAGTTAGCATAGCTTCTCAGTATAGTTAGCATAGCTTCTCAGTATAGTCAGCCTAACCTCTCAGTATTGTTAGCCTAGCTTCTCAGTATAGTTAGCCTAACCTCTCAGTATAGTTAGCCTAGCTTCTCAGTATAGTTAGCCTAACCTCTCAGTATAGTTAGCCTAACTTCTCAGTATAGTTAGCCTAACTTCTCAGTATAGTTAGCCTAACCTCTCAGTATAGTTAGCCTAGCTTCTCAGTATAGTTAGCCTAACCTCTCAGTATAGTTAGCCTAACTTCTCAGTATAGTTAGCCTAACTTCTCAGTATAGTTAGCCTAACTTCTCAGTATAGTTAGCCTAGCTTCTCAGTATAGTTAGCCTGCGTGCCTGTAGCCTTAGCGGTGTGTAAAACCAGAACAGTCCTCATGTGGTCCGGTGCTGCAGACCCTTTAAACCTCCAGGAGGACTTCCCCTGGACCATCACCTACAGACACAGTGCTTGTGGATCTACCTGGTCCCTCTGAGTGTCCTCAGCTGGGTGAGGCAGATGGAAGTGGGCGGAGCTACGGCGGGCGACACCGCTGAGTTCAGCTGGAGCTGGAGACAATACTGCCCCCCGTCTGTGCCGGTCTGCTGTAACTATGGGACAGCCTTCCACATGAGGTCCAGTCACATGATGCAGATGGGCGGGGCTTTAGGACAGACAGTTGATGGAGCGTTTCCAGTGAACATCTGGGCTGGTTCACCAGTTCAGAGCCTGCAGGTGTACGGCTGATGGGAGCCGGCTGGAGCTGGGAACACTGGTTTGACCTCCCAGCTGAGCGCATCACTGTTGTCAGTGAACATGTAAACTCGTGTGTGGAGCTTTTATCCCAGCAGACAGACTCACAAAGAACAAACACACAAACACCAGTCCACAGAAGAACACCAGATAAACAACAGTTCAGACTTTGTGGGTCCAGATAGTGTGCCGACCAATATGGAGGTGGAAACAACAATCACATGACCAGTGACGTCAGCTGACAGTCCTGAATTCACACCAGAACTGAACCGGACCAGAGTCTGTTTGGAAGCGGACCCAGACCACCTCATTAACCCTTACAGACCCAAATGGTTGGGACTGTAAGGGTTAAAGCTGCTCTTAAAATAAGTCCATGTCCAAAGTGTGTGACTTCATTTGAATGTTGTTGTCCATCAGATCCGTTTGACTTTGGTTCAGTCTGTTCTCGGTGCAGATCAGTTGAATATATGCATGTGTTGTGCATGAGCAGACAGACTGTGTGTCTAATTCATTAACCTCATTCTGTCATGTACAGCCTCTGCTTTAAAATGGACATTTATTCCATGCAGTTTTGTTTCCAGTTAGTGTTCATCACATTCTATTAAATCACATCCTCTTTCATCCTCCACAGGCTGCGGTTTCTTTTACATGAGCTGTGATGGGATGTGGATAAAACTACAGGAGCACTTAGATATGACTGAAGCAGAAAACCAACCCAGCGCACGTTCACTTAATGCACTGTTCAAACCCTGGGGGGGGGGGGGGGGCAGTGTGTGTGTGTGTGTGTCTGTCTGTGTGTGTGTGTGTGTGTGTGTGTGCTCCTCCTTCTGCCAAATTAATCACCTTTTCACGACCTAATGTGTTCAGAAACTCACTAAAATGTGCCCACACATAAGAAGGCATGAAAAGGGCTGTATGTTTTATTATGGCAGGGGTGTCAAACAAAACCAGCCCCCCCCCCACCCCACCCCCCACCACCACCACCACCACCACAGGGGAGGAATTTATGGGATGGGAAAAAAATGAACAATCAGTGGAATTAAAAGCCTTTGAATTCAGGTTCTCCATCCAGACTAACCTGATCCTCAGTGGGTCAGACCAGTAGAACACCAGCAGAACGACCCACAAAGAATGGAAACTCCAAATCTGTCTGTATTTAGTGTAAAAAAAAAAAAAGAAAAAAAAAAAAAGCACAATTATATCAAAGTGTTGTTTCATTGATCCAACTCCATGGGTTTAGGATTGTTTTTGTTCAAATTTGTTAAGTTTGGGACTTATTGTGTTCTTGTTTCTTATTATTTTTGTTGATTTTGTCCATTTTAATGATAACTTTGGCCGTTTTTGTTCATTTTGTTGCTTTTTTATTTATTTATTTATTTATTTAACTTTAGTACATTATTTACTAGTTTTATTCACATTCTTTAGTATTTTACATAGTTTCATTTTATTTATTTTTTTATTATTTTTTGTTGATTTTATCCACTGTCATTGATCCAACTCCATGAGTTTAGGATTTGTTTTTCTTCAAATTTGTTCAGTTTGTGGCTTATTTTGTTCTTGTTTCTTATTATTTTTGTTACATTTTCCATTAAAATAATGACTTTGACTGTTTTTGTTCATTTTGTAGCTTATTTAATTTTTTTTTTTTTTTTTTGTAAATTTTAGTACATTTTTTGCTGGTTTTATTGGTTTTATCCACTGGCATTGATCCAACTCCATGAGTTTAGGATTTGTTTTTTCTTCAAATTTGTTCAGTTTGTGGCTTATTTTGTTTCTTGTTTCTTATTATTTTTTTAAAATTTTGTCCATTTTAATGATGACTTTGGCCGTTTTTGTTCATTTTGTTGCTTGTTTATTTACTTATTTATTTATTTATTTTTATTTTTTTACATTAGTACATTTTTTTGCTGGTTTTATTCACATTCTTTAGTATTTTACATGGTTTTATGTTTAATTATTATTATTATTATTATTATTATTATTATTATTATTAGTTGTTTTTTGTTTGTTTGTTTGTTTGTTTTTTTCATTTATTCACTGTCATTGATCCAACTCCATGGGTTTGACTGAGGAGTCAGTGTTTCAGGTTTTTATCCATTTTGTTCATTTTATTCATTACTGTAGCTGTTTTTGTTTTATTTTGTTGCTTATTTTTTCTATATTATTTATAGTTTTGAAAATTGTCTAAATCATTTTCATTCATTTTGTTCATTGTGTTTATTATTTTCCTTGTTTCTGTTCATTTCTTTGCCTATTTTATCATTTTTTTCTTCATTTTTGTTCAGTTTTTTTTTTGGCTTATTTTGTTCATGTCACTTATTATCACACTACTTTTTTTGTAATTTTTAAGGTAATTTTTCTTCATTTTCTTCATTACTTTGGCTGTTTATTGCTTATTTTTTCTAAATTATTTATCATTTTGAAAATTTTCTTATTCAGTTTCATTCATTTTGTTCATTGTGTTTATTATTTTACTTGTTTCTGTTCATTTCTTTGCCTGTTTTATATTTTTTGTTTCTTCATTTTTGTTCAGTTTGTGGCTTTTTTTTGTTCGTGTCACTTATTATTTTGTAGATTCATTATCCATTTTTGTTTATTTTATTGATCACGTTAACTGTTATTGTTCATTTTGTTGCTCATTCTATTCATTTTAGTCCTTTTTTTTGCTTATTTTTGTCACACTATTTATTATTTTGTCATTTTTATAGTAATTGTGGTTCCTTTTCTTTCTTCTTGAACATAAACCCAGTGTGTCTGTCCACTGTCTCCATGTTTTGGGTGTTTATTGGTTCAGTTTGGGTCTAACTTTAGCTCCGTTCCAAACACATGTTCATTTTTTCCATGTATGAGACACTTCGTACATGTAAAACATTCAAGTGTCTCGTGGGTGGAATGCAGGCAGATTTACTTCAGATGTTCAGGTTAACCACAGGCTGAATATATTAACTACAACATGGGATTTACTGTCAATTAGTAAAAACTGGAGGGTTGAAAACATGATAAATATTACAGCCTGTAAACGTGCACATGCATTCCTGAACATGGAACTGATCTGGGTTTCTGCGGCGATGACATGTGTAGTATTTACCCTGAAATACAGCACTGGGCCAAGGTTCAAATAGTTCAGTTTTTCATTCTAGTTTAGTTTTATTTAGTTTGGACTTTTTTTTCTCTAATTCAGTTTGTTTTAATTCGTTTTTGGAGCAGGTTTGATAGTTTTTATTAGTTTTTGTTTTTTTCTAAATGCTTAGTTGTGGTTCAGTTTTGGTGTAGTTGTAGTTCAGTTGTAGTTTTAGTTGTAGTTTTAGTTGTAGTTTAGTTGTAGTTCAGTTGTAGTTCAGTTGTAGTTTAGTTGTAGTTTAGTTTTAGTTCAGTTGTAGTTTAGTTGTAGTTCAGTTGTAGTTCAGTTGTAGTTTAGCTGTAGTTCAGTTGTAGTTTAGTTTTAGTTCAGTTTTAGTTCAGTTTTAGTTCAGTTGTAGTTCAGTTGTAGTTTAGTTTTAGTTCAGTTGTAGTTCAGTTGTAGTTCAGTTGTCGTTTAGTTTTAGTTCAGTTTTAGTTCAGTTGTAGTTTAGTTTTAGTTCAGTTGTAGTTCAGTTGTAGTTTAGTTTTAGTTCAGTTTTAGTTCAGTTTTAGTTCAGTTGTAGTTTAGTTTTAGTTCAGTTTTAGTTTAGTTTTAGTTCAGTTGTAGTTCAGTTGTAGTTTAGTTTTAGTTCAGTTTTAGTTCAGTTGTAGTTCAGTTGTAGTTCAGTTGTAGTTCAGTTGTAGTTTAGTTTAGTTCAGTTGTAGTTCAGTTGTAGTTTAGTTATAGTTCAGTTGTAGTTTAGTTGTAGTTCAGTTGTAGTTTAGTTTTAGTTCAGTTTTAGTTTAGTTTTAGTTCAGTTGTAGTTCAGTTGTAGTTTAGTTTTAGTTCAGTTGTAGTTCAGTTGTAGTTCAGTTGTAGTTCAGTTGTAGTTTAGTTTAGTTCAGTTGTAGTTCAGTTGTAGTTTAGTTTAGTTCAGTTGTAGTTTAGTTGTAGTTCAGTTGTAGTTCAGTTGTAGTTTAGTTGTAGTTCAGTTGTAGTTTAGTTGTAGTTCAGTTGTAGTTTAGTTTTAGTTCAGTTTTAGTTCAGTTGTTGTTCAGTTGTAGTTCAGTTGTAGTTCAGTTGTAGTTCAGTTGTAGTTCAGTTGTAGTTTAGTTGTAGTTCAGTTGTAGTTCAGTTTTAGTTCAGTTGTAGTTTAGTTGTAGTTCAGTTGTAGTTTAGTTGTAGTTCAGTTGTAGTTTAGTTGTAGTTTAGTTGTAGTTCAGTTGTAGTTCAGTTGTAGTTCAGTTGTAGTTTAGTTGTAGTTCAGTTGTAGTTTAGTTTTAGTTCAGTTGTAGTTCAGTTGTAGTTCAGTTGTAGTTCAGTTGTAGTTTAGTTGTAGTTCAGTTGTAGTTTAGTTTTAGTTCAGTTGTAGTTCAGTTTTAGTTCAGTTGTAGTTTAGTTGTAGTTCAGTTGTAGTTTAGTTGTAGTTCAGTTGTAGTTTAGTTGTAGTTCAGTTGTAGTTCAGTTGTAGTTCAGTTGTAGTTTAGTTGTAGTTCAGTTGTAGTTCAGTTGTAGTTCAGTGGTCTCTTTTCTCTTCTTCTCTGTGCTCCTATTCAAATCAATCCCAGACAGGACTCTGCTGCTTTAGTCTCCATGTTTCCAGGTAGAGTGGGGACCAGAAGACGACTGGAAACCACAAGTGAACACAAGTGACGGAGCAAAAAGTGTCGTATGGAGACAGCACAGAAAACTGAGAGAGACAAAGAAATCCATTGAACATCAATCTGACATTGACAAAGATGAAAACGAAGGGAATTTGATCCAGAATTTTCATCTGTTTTAGTTGGTTTAGTAAACACACAATACAGTTTCAGTTAGTTATGTTTTTTCTTTTAATTATAATTTTTATTTATTTCAGTTAATGAAAATGTTTTTATAATTCTAGTTTGGTCAGTTCGTTAGTTTTCATTAATGATAATAATCTTGCACTGTGCATAATTACCAACCAGGGGCTCGTTTCTGCACTAGTTCGTTAAATCGTTAAGCTCAGCGCAACGCAAAATGCGTCTATTTAACGCATTTTGTGCTATCCCGTTTCTGGGCTCGCTCTTTGTTCGTTAACAAGTAACACAACACAAAATGCATTTGTGGGTTAGTTTATTAACCCCAACGCAACGCAAAATGTGCTCTCCTGTTTCTGGGCTGGTTGGTTAAAAGTCTGCGCTCGCCCAGTTCCTCGCTAAAGGGCGGATTTTAACGCAGACCTCAGAGGTCCGCGTTCAAAGGAGGATGTGTTCTTGTAGCTTCGTTTCACTTCTGTCATGTTTTTCCTTTGAAATAGTATTTACATTTGAAAAAGAAGATTTTTAACACAAGTCTGACAATATCTGTAATGATATCAGATTTTTCCCATGGACATTTTACACCGATAAAAACAAATTTACAGAGTGAGGACTGATCTGAGCACGGAATTATATTCACTATCAGTTTATAGATAAATATGGATTAGTTCAGGAAAAAAAGTGTGTGTGGCTTTGAGAGATGAATGAATGAATGAATGGATGGATGAATGAACAAACAAATGAATGAATGAACGAATGAATGAACAAGCGAATGAATGAATTAACGAACAAACAAATGAATGAATGAATGAATGAATGAACAAATGAATGAATGAACAAATGAATGGATGAATGAACAAACGAATGAATGAATGAATGAACGAATGAATGAACAAGCGAATGAATGAATTAACGAACAAACAAATGAATGAATGAACGAATGAATGAACAAATGAATGAATGAACAAATGAATGGATGAATGAACAAATGAATGAATGAATGAACGAGCGAATGAATGAATGAATTAACGAACAAACGAATGAATGAACAAATGAATGAACAAATGAATGAATGAACAAATGAATGGATGAATGAACACATGAATGAATGAACAAATGAATGAACGAATGAATGAACGAATGAATGAACGAGCGAATGAATGAACAAATGAATGAATGAATGAATGGACAAATGAATGAACGAATGAATGAACAAATGAATGAATGAACAAATGAATGAATGAACAAATGAATGAATGAACAAATGAATGGATGAATGAACAAATGAATGAATGAATGAATGAACGAGCGAGCGAATGAATGAATGAATTAACGAACAAATGAATGAATGAACAAATGAATGAACAAATGAATGAATGAACAAATGAATGAATGAATGAACAAATGAATGAATGAATGAATGAACAAATGAATGAACGAATGAATGAACGAGTGAATGAATGAATTAACGAACAAACAAATGAATGAATGAACAAATGAATGAACAAATGAATGAATGAACAAATGAATGGATGAATGAACACATGAATGAATGAACAAATGAATGAATGAATGAATGAACAAATGAATGAATGAATGAATGAACGAATGAATGAACGAGCGAATGAATGAATTAACGAACAAACAAATGAATGAATGAACGAATGAATGAACAAATGAATGAATGAATGAATGGACAAATGAATGAACGAATGAATGAACAAATGAATGAATGAATGAACGAGCGAATGAATGAATGAATTAACGAACAAACGAATGAATGAACAAATGAATGAACAAATGAATGAATGAACAAATGAATGGATGAATGAACACATGAATGAATGAACAAATGAATGAATGAATGAACGAATGAATGAACGAGCGAATGAATGAACAAATGAATGAATGAATGAATGGACAAATGAATGAACGAATGAATGAACAAATGAATGAATGAACAAATGAATGAATGAATGAACAAATGAATAAATGAATGAATGAACGAACGAGAAGCATATGGGGGCGGAGCCAGTGAACTGGTGTGTGTGTGCGTGCGTGTGTGTGTGTGTGTGTGTGTGTGTGTGTGAACGGGCAGAGTACAGTTTTTCTGTACAATCTGTTTGTCCTGTTGTTGCCGTGGTTACGACCAGCAGTGATATTTACAGTTGTGTTCATAAAGTCTCCAGTGCAGAATAAATCTGATCATCCTCGGACGTTCAGACAGACCCACGACGTGTGTTTAAACAGCCTGTGATTGTTCAGTCCAACCCTAACGCTGGTGCAGTCGTAGGTTAGTGGAACGTGTGGAAAAGCCTCTGTTCACCAGTGCGACAGAACACAGACCAGTACAGGCTGGTCCAGTCTGTTCTGTCAGGTCAGTCCTTTCAGATGGCTTTGGCTTTGCACTGTCATGCATCCATACACTGTATTCACTGATCGCTGCTTCACAGTATGCCCAAGTGTGACGCAGCGTCTAGGTGCGTTAGTGACAACTGCCAGCGCAAATCTATGACAAATAAAACTGGGTGACATCTGGAGGTCCCAATGTGGTCAGCGGTTAACGAACTGAGACATAAACAAAGAATATGGACAGATAGTTCCACTAATGTGTCGTACTTACGTTGGACGTTGTCGATGCTTTCACTTGGATGGCTGATGAATACTGACGGTCACAGTTTTCTAGCCTTGAAACAGAAACAACGAGAGCGGAGGTGGAATCGTTCGTTAAATAGTGAACCCACCCATTAGCGCACCCTTGAACGCAGATAGTGAACCATGGCTTAGCGAACGCAACCAGCGCAGAAACGGATTTTGCGTTCGCCAACCCATCGTTCGCTCACTGTTTGTGTTCAAGGGTGCGTTCACTGTTGAACCCAGAAACGAGCCCTGGATCCAAGAGCTCACACACATTTAACGATCATAATTAAGCCATGTCAATTAAAACCTGCACTGCATCATTTCTGATCAGGTAAACATGACACGTGACCTGTGTTTTTTCTGCAGACGGGGCTCATTTGAACACTTACAGTCTCTTTTCCTCTACAGTGCATTACCTGGGGCTTATTCCAGCCGTCTTTCTGTCCGTCCACCTGTCCACACTGTAAAAAAAATATCTGTAATTTAACAGAAATTTCACTGTTTATTTTACAGATTTTTCCTGTATTTTTAAGATACAGGAAAAATCTGTAATAACAATGAAATGACAAAAACAGACTGATTTTACATGTCAAATGTAAAATAACAGGAAAAAACTGTAACTGTGAATAACCAAAAAAAATTCAATTTTTTTAAAGACTTTTTGGTTTTTTTCACAGAAAAATACAGTTAAAATACATTTGCAAATGTATCATAATTTCACTAATATTTATTTTGTATTTATGAAATTAAACGGTTAATTTAAAGTTTGATACTGAAAAAAAAAGAAATAAAACCAGATAAAATTACTGACAATTAACGGTAACAGAAGTATTAGTTCTGTCAGTTGAACCAGACTTGTTTGTTCATTGACAAATATCTTGTGTAATTACAGGAGGTTTCACAACAAAAATGTTGAATAAATGTATTTTTGTGAATGTATAACATGTATAAGCACTGATAAACTGTCCAAATACAGTTTTTATCAGTGGAGTGGACAACTGAGTCTCACTGAAAATTATTCATATATATATATATATATATATATATATATATATATGGAATTGTCTTGTTTTAATACATGTATGTTCTCTATTAAACATTAAAAAGTCCCAAAAAATATGCAAAATCTCATGTAAAGTTAGGGCAAAAAACTGTATTTCAATTATGGAAAATTACCGTATTTTTATGAGATGGTTATTTTCTGTTATTTAACAGTATTTTTTTGCTACCCCTGCTGCCGGAATATTGTCGTTTTTTTTTTTTTTTTTTACTGTGCAGCGTTCAGCCACCAGAGTCTTACATTAACATTTTCACTCCTGCTTCATGTCCTGCCATGTTGGATTTTTGACGTCTTCTTTCGTTTTTCCAGACTCTGATTCCAGTGGATGAAGCCGTCGTTGTGTGGATTGACTGATCAAAGAGCATCTTCTACCGACCACACAGGAATATTTGGAGAAAAGAGGATGAAATCCCTGGAGCTCAGCGTTCAGTGGACGCTCTGCCAGATTACCTCTGCCTTTGACTGAATTCTGCACTGATTAGACACAGTTAAGGGAAGTTTGGGCTTTTTCTTCCACCTCCACAGCTTCAGAAACAGGACTTGTATGAACTGATTTATCCTCTTTCCTCAGCCTTTACCTGAGGTTCTGACAGTGAAGGCATCGTTTCTCCTCAGCAGGATGTGCAGCTTTGAATGTCTGGGCTCGTTAAATAAAAGTGGAGACCAAAAACAGAACACTGGGATCCAGAGAGTTAAGGGAAAGCCTTAAATGACTGCACTGATGGTCACTAAGCACTATATACAGCACACAGGCAGTACAGAAACCCTTAAATTAACCCTTACAGACCCAAACGTCCACCTTTAACCCTTACAGACCCAAACGTCCACCTTAAACCCTTAAAGACCCAAACGTCCACCTTTAACCCTTACAGACCCAAACGTCCACCTTAAACCCTTAAAGACCCAAACGTCCACCTTTAACCCTTAAACACCCAAACGTCCACCTTAAACCCTTAAAGACCCAAACGTCCACCTTTAACCCTTACAGACCCAAACGTCCACCTTAAACCCTTAAAGACCCAAACGTCCACCTTTAACCCTTACAGACCCAAACGTCCACCTTTAACCCTTACAGACCCAAACGTCCACCTTAAACCCTTACAGACCCAAACGTCCACCTTTAACCCTTACAGACCCAAACGTCCTCCTTTAACCCTTACAGACCCAAACGTCCACCTTAAACCCTTAAAGACCCAAACGTCCACCTTTAACACTTACAGACCCAAACGTCCACCTTTAACCCTTACAGACCCAAACGTCCACCTTTAACCCTTAAAACCCAAACGTCCACCTTTAACCCTTACAGACCCAAACGTCCACCTTTAACCCTTACAGACCCAAACGTCCACCTTTAACCCTTACAGACCCAAACGTCCACCTTTAACCCTTAAAGACCCAAACGTCCACCTTTAACCCTTACAGACCCAAACGTCCTCCTTTAACCCTTACAGACCCAAACGTCCACCTTAAACCCTTAAAGACCCAAACGTCCACCTTTAACCCTTACAGACCCAAACGTCCACCTTTAACCCTTACAGACCCAAACGTCCACCTTTAACCCTTACAGACCCAAACGTCCACCTTTAACCCTTACAGACCCAAACGTCCACCTTTAACCCTTACAGACCCAAACGTCCACCTTTAACCCTTACAGACCCAAACGTCCACCTTTAACCCTTACAGACCCAAACGTCCACCTTTAACCCTTACAGACCCAAACGTCCACCTTTAACCCTTAAAGACCCAAACGTCCACCTTTAACCCTTACAGACCCAAACGTCCACCTTTAACCCTTACAGACCCAAACGTCCACCTTTAACCCTTACAGACCCAAACATCCACCTTTAACCCTTACAGACCCAAACGTCCACCTTTAACCCTTACAGACCCAAACGTCCACCTTTAACCCTTACAGACCCAAACGTCCACCTTAAACCCTTAAAGACCCAAACGTCCACCTTTAACCCTTAAAAACCCAAACGTCCACCTTTAACCCTTACAGACCCAAACGTCCACCTTAAACCCTTAAAGACCCAAACGTCCACCTTTAACCCTTACAGACCCAAACGTCCACCTTTAACCCTTACAGACCCAAACATCCACCTTTAACCCTTACAGACCCAAATGTCCACCTTTAACCCTTAAAGACCCAAACGTCCACCTTTAACCCTTACAGACCCAAACGTCCACCTTAACCCTTAAAGACCCAAACGTCCACCTTTAACCCTTAAAAACCCAAACGTCCACCTTTAACCCTTACAGACCCAAACGTCCACCTTTAACCCTTACAGACCCAAACGTCCACCTTAACCCTTAAAGACCCAAACGTCCACCTTTAACCCTTACAGACCCAAACGTCCACCTTTAACCCTTAAAGACCCAAACGTCCACCTTTAACCCTTACAGACCCAAACGTCCACCTTTAACCCTTACAGACCCAAACGTCCACCTTTAACCCTTACAGACCCAAACGTCCACCTTAAACCCTTAAAGACCCAAACGTCCACCTTTAACCCTTACAGACCCAAACGTCCACCTTAACCCTTAAAGACCCAAACGTCCACCTTTAACCCTTACAGACCCAAACGTCCACCTTTAACCCTTACAGACCCAAACGTCCACCTTTAACCCTTACAGACCCAAACGTCCACCTTTAACCCTTAAAGACCCAAACGTCCACCTTTAACCCTTACAGACCCAAACGTCCACCTTAAACCCTTAAAGACCCAAACGTCCACCTTTAACCCTTACAGACCCAAACGTCCACCTTTAACCCTTACAGACCCAAACGTCCACCTTTAACCCCTTACAGACCCAAATGTCCACCTTTAACCCTTACAGACCCAAACGTCCACCTTAAACCCTTAAAGACCCAAACGTCCACCTTTAACCCTTAAAAACCCAACGTCCACCTTTAACCCTTACAGACCCAAACGTCCACCTTTAACCCTTACAGACCCAAACGTCCACCTTAACCCTTAAAGACCCAAACGTCCACCTTTAACCCTTACAGACCCAAACGTCCACCTTTAACCCTTAAAGACCCAAACGTCCACCTTTAACCCTTACAGACCCAAACGTCCACCTTTAACCCTTACAGACCCAAACGTCCACCTTTAACCCTTACAGACCCAAACGTCCACCTTAAACCCTTAAAGACCCAAACGTCCACCTTTAACCCTTACAGACCCAAACGTCCACCTTTAACCCTTAAAGACCCAAACGTCCACCTTTAACCCTTACAGACCCAAACGTCCACCTTTAACCCTTACAGACCCAAACGTCCACCTTAAATCCTTAAAGACCCAAACGTCCACCTTTAACCCTTACAGACCCAAACGTCCACCTTTAACCCTTACAGACCCAAACGTTCACCTTTAACCCTTACAGACCCAAACGTCCGCTGTTACCTGAAAAGTCTACTGAAATACCAAAGGTGAACAAAGCTAACACACTTTATCGTCCCTACTGGGAAACTCAGTCTTCATGTTTCCCATCCTAATACACACACTGTACCTAGCATTAGCATTAATGTTAGCATTAGCACAACACACACATTAGTCAGACTAATCTCAGTACATGGCGTTCTGTGTCACTCCAGTTCTTATGGCATTTGTCATGTTATACCCACACATTTTTGACCTTCCACGTGTTATTCAACACCGTTTGATCGCATTTTAATTCACACTCAGATCTCCAGTTCACAGAACCCAAACACTGACCCTCTGACTGACAGCGCCACCTAGTGGTGGATAATGGAATTGACATCTAAGTATGGCTACATCCATATCAGTGTCGGCCGCTGGTTTTTCAGACAGGGGAAGCTCATTGTCGGCTTACATCAAAATAACTGTCAAGTTATTTAACATAAATTCAGCCCTCCATTCCCTGTGATTAGTGTATTTGTGTATTTCCAGGTCAGTAAATGAACAGTTCATTTGGTTTCTGTGATTTCACAGCAGAATGTGTGACGTATTAAACTGAACTGTGTCAGTGAAGGAGCAGATCTGAAAACAGCTGTCAATCAAACAGGATTCAGCCTTTGGACCCGTCCTCCGATCGGAGCGCGGAAGCTCGGTGTCCGGCCCGGCCGAGCTCTGCCCACAGCTCCGTTCGCCCCTAGAGACGCCGAGCGTCCAGGGGCAGGACAACAGGGTGTCATGTGTCCAGTGCTGGTCCAGTCTGTAGTGGTTTTTCCAGCAGTTCCACTCAGTCCCATTGAAGTGCATGGACGCTGAGCGTCTACGGACAAATGCACTGAGCAGAGATGGAATGAACAAACACAGACACGGGAATGGAGGAGAAGTGAACAACATCCAGTCCACTGATCTGGGATCAAACTGATTCTGAACCAACTGGTCTGAGAGATGAACGTGTTCCAACACATTTGGAGTCAATGAAATGAAAACAACTGAACAGATTTGAGCATTTAATGGGAGTCATTTTAGGGCAGATGAGCTTCCACTGCAGTCTGACACTAAACACCTCTGATGATCCTTACGTCAGACCTCCAGACCCCAGTACTCTGAAACCCCTGGACCCTTACCCCTGGACCCTGACCCCTGGACCCTGACCCCCCCTCAGTTGTCCAGGTGTGTGAGGCTCCATCATTACAGTTTCCAGTTCCAGTCTGGTCTGTGTTTCTAACAGCGGCTGAAGCTTCTGCTCTTCTGTTTCCATGGGCTTTGGTTGGTCTTACAGATCTTCTGTTCAACTCAACAGTTGGTGCATTCATATCTTCTGCTGGTATTTGTCCAGTCGTGTAACTTCGTACTTGGCATCGGTGTCCTACAGATCCCACTGAGGTTCGTCTCTTATGGTTTCGTCTTCTCCTCCTCCTGCTCTTTAACTCTAACTCGTCCTTGTCGTTGGTTTGGATCCCGTCCTTCAGACTCTTCCTCTGCAGATGAACACTGTGTGAAGGTTCATCCTCCCACTCAAAGGCCTGAGCTGTGAAACCACGCCAAATTTATTGTCTTAAAGCTCAAGAACTTAATTGCGATGTTTACGCCGCATCCCCATTTTTCAGTGTGTCTGCTGCCCCCCCCCCCCCCCCCAAACTAACAGTGTCAAAGCATACAGAGCGTCTCACAACATTTACTCGATGTACAGAGGACAGATGAAACTCATGCTTGACTAAAGAGCCGGACCGTCTGCACTTTGTTATTCCAACCTCCTCTTCATTTCTTTTCGAGCGTCTCCATGATCGGATCATTAGTCACTTGTGCACGTCTGTTCTGTTGGAGCCACAGGATGATTGCTGTTGGCTGACATCATCTGAGGGTTCTGGTATTTGAAGCAGAAACAGTCGGCCTTTATCGGAATGAAAGAGACTCAGTGAAAAATAACAAATGAAGGAGCACTTTCTCTCCTCCTGCTGCTGGAAATAATCTGGGGTTTGACTTGAGTGATCGGCGTGGATTTCACAGGCGCTCCATCTGTTTTTGACGCCGTCGCCTTCATGTCAGAATTGGATTTCTTAATCTAATCGTTCTGAACGCACACGGCTGCTCCAGGAACCCCGTCATGCAAAACTACTCCCTCTGATCCGCCGACAATGGACAGTCCTCAATTACGATAATGGTAAAAGTAGGGGAGTATAATGGAACGTAAACGGTACACGGCTGGTTCTAAATCCAACTTAAGCCCTAGTATGGAGCGTTCAAACCTCCAATCCGGCCCCGGCTGATCCGCCCAGACAGCTGCGATATATATTTTAGATGCCGGTGTGGAATTTGGGCAGCAGGATCAGGTGGGCTCGACAGGGCGAGTGGGTTTTGTGTCGACCAGGATTACCGGAATGATCTGTGTCCCGGATGTTCCTTAATGCACTGTCACATTATGTAAATCCTCCGCTGCCTATGATCTGAACGCCACACATATGCTGTTTGTGTATGCGGCTGCTGCTCACTGTCTGCCTCTGTGCTGCATTCACTGACCTCACACCGACTCCAACCAACACTGGCTTTATTTTACTCTGTAGAGTCACGTACAAACAGGGTTGGCAGGTCCAAGAAGAAAATCCAGCCCGATGACCTCTAAAAAAATCCCATCAAAAAGTATGAAAAGTAGCCCACGTCTAACAATTTCCAATCAAATCAGACAGTTATCGAACTGGAAGAAAAATCCAAGGCACTCTCTTTAAACATTAACCCTTTCATGCATGAATTATGAGAACCTTAGCAAAGATTTTTTTCTTGAGTGTTTTTATTCCTCCTTACACATGAAAAAAAAAACAATGTGATTGATTTTTTTGTTTTTTCATGGAGTCACAAAAATGTCCATTGAAGTTAAGAAACGTGTGTTTAAAACCCAATATCAGAAAGTACAGAAGAGGATTAGGGCCGCTGGAAAAACAAAAAAAATACAATAAATTAAAATAAGGTCCAATATATATTTATTATTATTATTATTTTTATTATTATTATTATTATTATTATTATTATTATGAGAAAAAAGGCAGAATTCTGAGTTTAACCCTTTCATGCACAGTGGTCACTCCAGTGGACAGTTCTTCTCCAGCTGTTCTCTTGTATATTCATGGGTTTTATTGTTTTAGTTCCATACCAGCCAACACAGTGGACACTTATGCCTCATCCCATACACTGACATTCAGACCAGTACTATCACTGATGGAACTGATACTGTAACTACATAAACCTGATCTGCACTAACGTGTTTGAGCGTAAACCACTTGTTTTTGTTTGACAAAAAGGTTTTTTTTTTTGCATGTTATCTCCATAAAATGAGCAATAACTAGGACTAGAATATGTTCAAATGTGAGAAAACATCAGATTTGCAGCATTAAAAATGTTTTTATTTCATTGTTTTCATATCACTTTCTTACAGAACAGGATTAGGGCCACTGGACTTTAATCTCAGAATTCTGACTTTAACCCTTTCATGCATCAATTATGAAAAAAACTATCTAGATTTTTTTTAGATTGATTTCATTTCTCTAAATTGGGCTAAAGTTGAAATGCAATTTCATTAGGCATTATTTCAATGCAGTTTTATTAGGGAGATATTTTCCCTCCTCAGACCCAGGAAAGGACAAGTTTGGGCTGTTTTTAATTCAATAATTGCTGATATTGGAAACATCATGATGCAACCGTTTTGTCAGATGCATTTTTTTTTTATTTGTTTTTATGGAATGTCCTTTGTGGTGGACAGATTTGTTGTTGTTTTTTTGTCTAATTCTGTGAAGCTGTTGTCCAGTGGTGGACCGTAAACCCATGTGTGGGTCTGAGGAGGTTCACTGGAGCAGATCCCAGATCAGTCCACATTGAACTGGAGCAGATCCCAGATCAGTCCACATTGAACTGGAGCAGATCCCAGATCAGTCCACATTGAACTGGAGCAGATCCCAGATCAGTCCACATTGAACTGGAGCAGATCCCAGATCAGTCCACATTCTCCAACCCTTCCAGAGTGTGGACATGGTGGAGGACAGACTGGTCTCCTGTCCAGTCCCTCAGAGGCTGGACTTCAGACTCAGTCTCACTCTGAGGCAGTTGTCCACACACCGTCTTTCTTTCTTTCTTTCTTTCTGCTCTGTTATTTTCTTCTCCTCACAGATTCATCTGCTCCCCCCCTCCTCCTCCCTCCTTCCCCCTCTCTCCTCTTCTCCACCTCCACTCCTCTCTCTCACTCTTCCAGTTGAAGGCTAATTGACAGTCTGACCCCAGGTCCAGTCCTGTTAGTGCTGCTTTTGTCTGCACATCAAACATCCTTCTTATCTCCTAGCGTTTCCTCCCCCACTCTCTTATTCTTCTTCTCTCATTTCGCTCCACTTCCTGTGTTTCCTTTTTTTGACTGGGAACTGACTCATGAACGTGGGCAGAGTGGGTCAGGATGGACAAGGAGGCCAGGGCCGGACAGAAGAGAAGAGCCGATGGACGGACAGAAGAGCTGGTGGATGGACAGAAGAGAAGAGCTGGTGGATGGACAGAAGAGAAGAGCTGGTGGACGGACAGATGGACAGACAGAAGAGAAGAGCTGGTGGATGGACAGAAGAGAAGAGCTGGTGGACGGACAGATGGACAGACAGAAGAGAAGAGCTGGTGGACGGACAGAAGAGAAGAGCTGGTGGACGGACAGAAGAGAAGAGCCAGTGGACAGACAGAAGATGGACAGAAGAGCTGATGGACGGACGCATCTCAGTCCATGTGACATCCAGCGCTGAGGCCCTGATGGTCCACAGGAGCTCAGACTCTTCAGCCTTCTGCAGACAGCTGCTTCTGAATTCAACTCTAAACTAAACCACTGTCATTTTATACCTGTGGACTTTTCTGTTAACCCTGTAACCCTTTGACCCTTTGACCCTTTGACCCTTTGACCTTTGACGTGTCTGTGCTGAGTGTTCTGAACATAGGACTTATTAAAATATTTGTATAAATTCAACCGTTTCTTCAGTAGTTAAATTTCCAGTCGTGTTGATAGAATAGACCTTGTTCTTTCCATAGACATCTGAGCATGCTTTCTCCTTCCTTCCTTCCTTCCTTCCTTCCTTCCTTCCTTCCTTCCTTCCTTATCTCCTGTACACTACCAGAGTACTTCTCCTCCACTGTTGGACTGGACAGTGCTGTCACTCACCACAGTGTTTTTTTTTCCTCACCCCTGTGTTCCCTTTGTTCCCTGCTTTCCCTTCTTTCTCTGCGTTCCCTTCTTTCCCTGCTTTCCCTTCTTTCTCTGCAATCCCTTCTTTCTTTCTCTGCCGTAGTGCCTCTGAACATCATCTTCCTGCCTGTTCAAACCCACAGCTGTAGTTCCACATGTACAAAAACACAACAATGGGATTGTCTTTTTTTTCTAAAGCATTTGGACTCCAGCTCCATTCATTCATTCATTCATTCATTCATTCATTCATTCATTTTCCTTGTGCAGACCAGCCAGGCAGGGTGTGTGGGGGTGGGGGGGTAGAGTGGGGGGGGTGGGTGGATGGGGTCTAAGCGATTCCATTCGAAGGTGTTATGACTGTATCTCCAAACTCTGTTTTATTTGGGTGATGTCACTGACAAAGAAAAGAACAACTGCAATCCACACACACACACACACACAGTAGAGCAGTACACACACACACACACACATACACACACACACACACACACAGTAGAGCAGTACACACACACACACACACACACAGTAGAGCAGTACACACACACACACACACATACACACACACACACACAGTAGAGCAGTACACACACACACACACACACATACACACACACAGTAGAGCAGTACACACACACACACACACACACACACACACACACATACACACACACAGTAGAGCAGTACACACACACACATGCACGCACACACACACACAGTAGAGCAGTACACACACACACACACACACACAGTAGAGCAATACACACACACAGACACGTACACACACACACGCACACACACACACACACACACAGTAGAGCAATACACACACACAGACACATACACACACACACGCACACACACACACACACACACAATAGAGCAATACACACACACAGACACACACACATGCACACACACACGCACACACACACATGCACACATGCACACACACACACACACACACACACACACGCACACACACACAGTAGAGCAGTACACACACACACACACACACTGTAGAGCAGCACACACACACACACAGTAGAGCAGTACACACACACACACACACACACTGTAGAGCAGTACACACACACACACAGTAGAGCAGTACACACACACACACACACACACACACACACACTGTAGAGCAGCACACACACACACACAGTAGAGCAGTACACACACACACACACCTACACACACACACACACACACAGTAGAGCAATACACACACACAGACACACACACATACACACACACACACGCACACACACACACACACACACTGTAGAGCAGTACACACACACACACACACACACACACTGTAGAGCAGCACACACACACACACAGTAGAGCAGTACACACACACACACACACACACACACACTGTAGAGCAGCACACACACACACACAGTAGAGCAGTACACACACACACACACCTACACACACACACACACACACACACACAGTAGAGCAATACACACACACAGACACACACACATACACACACACACACACGCACGCACACACACACACACACAGTAGAGCAGTACACACACACACACACACACACACACACACACACACACCTACACACACACACACACACACACACACACACACAGTAGAGCAGTACACACACACACACACTTACACACACACACACACACACACCTACACACACACACACACACACACACCTACACACACACACACACACACACACACACACCTACACACACACACACACACACTTTCATCCTAAACCCTTCCACTGTGGCTCAGAAATGATCAGTGTTCACTTCCTGTTGCTTCACACTTGGCTTTGGCTCACTATGATCCAAAACTGACCCTGGGGTCTGGGGTCTGGGGTTTGGGGTCTGGGGTTTGGGGTCTGGGGTCTGGGGTTTGGGGTCTGGGGTCTGGGGTCTGGGGTCTGGGGTTTGGGGTTTGGTCCACATTCATAAACAATATTTACAAGTTTCATATTCAAGAAAAAGAAAATGACATGATACATTAGAGGACAAACGGTTCATTCCATTTATGAGTGAATACAATAAGAGCAGCTTAGCAACAGATTAAAGCTGCAACAGTAAGGGTTAAGGTAAGGGTAAGGGTTACGATAAGGATAAAAGTAAGGTTTAAGGGTTAGGAATAGGATAAGGGTTAAGGTAAGTGTAAGAGTTAAGGTTAAAGGGTTAAGATTAGGATAAGGGTAAGGGTTAAGGGTTAGACCAAGTTTGAGGGAGTCCATGTAAATCTTATATCCATTTTGCTTTTTTGTTAAAACTGGTTTATTCGTTGCTTTTGTTTTCTTCTCTTTTTTTCTTTTCTTTTTTTCTTTGCTTTAATTTTTTTTTCTTTTCTTTTCTTTTGTAATCTTCACTGTGTTTTCTTTAATTCAGAAATGCCCTTTTATTCTTTGATTGCTTGTTTATTTTGTTTGGAAAATGAAAGAATCTGAGCCTAAACTTTCAGGCATGGGTGTGGATGATCCAAACTGAACGCATCAATAGTTAAAAGTACAGTGTTTTAAATGTCACCCATGTAGAAACTACAGACCCCCCCCCCCCCCCCACAGTCCAACATTGTTCTATGTGACCTTTTAATTCAAAGTAAAAACACCTCAAACTTTCAGCCACACTTTTCCCTTCCTGCTCCACTTTAATTAGTCCATAATTTGACACTTTATGACTTTCTAATTTCCTCTAAAATACTTGGAGCTGATTTATTAAAAACCCAGACTCTGACTGTACAAATGTGTCATAAAGGGTCAGTGCATGGATACGTCTGCAGGTACAGTACAGACGCATGAATAAGTCTGCAGGTACAGTACAGACACATGGATACGTCTGCAGGTACAGTACAGACACATGGATAAGTCTGCAGGTACAGTACAGACACATGGATACGTCTGCAGGTACAGTACAGACACATGGATACGTCTGCAGGTACAGTACAGACACATGGATACGTCTGCAGGTACTGTACAGACGCATGAATAAGTCTGCAGGTACAGTACAGACACATGGATACGTCTGCAGGTACAGTACAGACACATGGATAAGTCTGCAGGTACAGTACAGACGCATGAATAAGTCTGCAGGTACAGTACAGACACATGAATAAGTCTGCAGGTACAGTACAGACGCATGAATAAGTCTGCAGGTACAGTACAGACGCATGGATACGTCTGCAGGTACAGTACAGACGCATGAATACGTCTGCAGGTACAGTACAGACACATGGATACGTCTGCAGGTACAGTACAGACGCATGGATACGTCTGCAGGTACAGTACAGACACATGAATAAGTCTGCAGGTACAGTACAGACGCATGAATAAGTCTGCAGGTACAGTACAGACGCATGGATACGTCTGCAGGTACAGTACAGACGCATGAATAAGTCTGCAGGTACAGTACAGACACATGAATAAGTCTGCAGGTACAGTACAGACGCATGAATAAGTCTGCAGGTACAGTACAGACACATGAATAAGTCTGCAGGTACAGTACAGACACATGAATAAGTCTGCAGGTACAGTACAGACACATGGATAAGTCTGCAGGTACAGTACAGACACATGAATAAGTCTGCAGGTACAGTACAGACATATGGATAAGTCTGCAGGTACAGTACAGACACATGGATACGTCTGCAGGTACAGTACAGACACATGAATAAGTCTGTAGGTACAGTACAGACACATGGATACGTCTGCAGGTACAGTACAGACACATGAATAAGTCTGCAGGTACAGTACAGACACATGGATAAGTCTGCAGGTACAGTACAGACACATGAATACGTCTGTAGGTACAGTACAGACACATGAATACGTCTGCAGGTACAGTACAGACACATGGATACGTCTGCAGGTACAGTACAGACACACATGGATACGTCTGCAGGTACAGTACAGACACATGAATACGTCTGCAGGTACAGTACAGACGCATGAATAAGTCTGCAGGTACAGTACAGACACATGGATACGTCTGCAGCTACAGTACAGACACATGAATAAGTCTGCAGGTACAGTACAGACACATGAATAAGTCTGCAGGTACAGTACAGACGCATGGATACGTCTGCAGGTACAGTACAGACAC
The DNA here is from genome assembly GCF_902148855.1 of Sphaeramia orbicularis. Classification (NCBI taxonomy): domain Eukaryota; kingdom Metazoa; phylum Chordata; class Actinopteri; order Kurtiformes; family Apogonidae; genus Sphaeramia; species Sphaeramia orbicularis. Next base: position 54,395,662 of record NC_043966.1, read on the forward strand.
ATGGATACGTCTGCAGCTACAGTACAGACACATGAATAAGTCTGCAGGTACAGTACAGACGCATGAATAAGTCTGCAGGTACAGTACAGACACATGGATACGTCTGCAGGTACAGTACAGACACATGAATAAGTCTGCAGGTACAGTACAGACGCATGAATAAGTCTGCAGGTACAGTACAGACACATGGATACGTCTGCAGCTACAGTACAGACACATGAATAAGTCTGCAGGTACAGTACAGACACATGAATAAGTCTGCAGGTACAGTACAGACACATGGATAAGTCTGCAGGTACAGTACAGATGCATGAATAAGTCTGTAGGTACAGTACAGACGCATGGATACGTCTGCAGGTACAGTACAGACACATGGATACGTCTGCAGGTACAGTACAGACGCATGAATACGTCTGCAGGTACAGTACAGACACATGGATACGTCTGCAGGTACAGTACAGACACATGAATAAGTCTGCAGGTACAGTACAGACACATGGATACGTCTGCAGGTACAGTACAGACACATGAATACGTCTGCAGGTACAGTACAGACACATGGATACGTCTGCAGGTACAGTACAGACACACATGGATACGTCTGCAGGTACAGTACAGACACATGAATACGTCTGCAGGTACAGTACAGACGCATGAATAAGTCTGCAGGTACAGTACAGACACATGAATACGTCTGTAGGTACAGTACAGACACATGAATACGTCTGCAGGTACAGTACAGACACATGGATACGTCTGCAGGTACAGTACAGACACACATGGATACGTCTGCAGGTACAGTACAGACACATGAATACGTCTGCAGGTACAGTACAGACACATGAATACGTCTGCAGGTACAGTACAGACGCATGAATAAGTCTGCAGGTACAGTACAGACACATGGATACGTCTGCAGGTACAGTACAGACGCATGAATAAGTCTGCAGGTACAGTACAGACGCATGAATAAGTCTGCAGGTACAGTACAGACACATGGATACGTCTGCAGCTACAGTACAGACACATGAATAAGTCTGCAGGTACAGTACAGACACATGAATAAGTCTGCAGGTACAGTACAGACACATGGATACGTCTGCAGGTACAGTACAGATGCATGAATAAGTCTGTAGGTACAGTACAGATGCATGAATACGTCTGCAGGTACAGTACAGACACATGGATACGTCTGCAGGTACAGTACAGACACATGGATACGTCTGCAGGTACAGTACAGACGCATGAATAAGTCTGTAGGTACAGTACAGACGCATGGATACGTCTGCAGGTACAGTACAGACAAATGGATACGTCTGCAGGTACAGTACAGACGCATGAATAAGTCTGTAGGTACAGTACAGACACATGGAATCGTCTGCAGGTACAGTACAGACACATGGATACGTCTGCAGGTACAGTACAGACACATGAATAAGTCTGCAGGTACAGTACAGACACATGGATACGTCTGCAGATACAGTACAGACACACATGAATACGTCTGCAGGTACAGTACAGACACATGGATACGTCTGCAGGTACAGTACAGACACACATGAATAAGTCTGCAGGTACAGTACAGACACATGGATAAGTCTGCAGGTACAGTACAGACACACATGAATACGTCTGCAGGTACAGTACAGACACATGGATACGTCTGCAGGTACAGTACAGACACATGGATACGTCTGCAGGTACAGTACAGACACATGAATACGTCTGCAGGTACAGTACAGACACATGATACGTCTGCAGGGTACAGTACAGACGCATGAATAAGTCTGCAGGTACAGTACAGACACATGAATAAGTCTGCAGGTACAGTACAGACACACATGGATACGTCTGTAGGTACAGTACAGACACATGGATACGTCTGCAGGTACAGTACAGACACACATGAATACGTCTGCAGGTACAGTACAGACACATGAATACGTCTGCAGGTACAGTACAGACACATGAATACGTCTGCAGGTACAGTACAGACGCATGAATAACTCTGCAGGTACAGTACAGACACATGAATAAGTCTGCAGGTACACTACAGACACACATGAATAAGTCTGTAGGTACAGTACAGACACATGGATACGTCTGCAGGTACAGTACAGATGCATGAATAAGTCTGTAGGTACAGTACAGACACATGGATACGTCTGCAGGTACAGTACAGACACATGGATACGTCTGCAGGTACAGTACAGACACATGGATAAGTCTGCAGGTACAGTACAGACACACATGAATACGTCTGCAGGTACAGTACAGACACACATGAATACGTCTGCAGGTACAGTACAGACACATGAATACGTCTGCAGGTACAGTACAGACGCATGAATAACTCTGCAGGTACAGTACAGACACATGAATAAGTCTGCAGGTACACTACAGACACACATGAATAAGTCTGTAGGTACAGTACAGACACATGGATACGTCTGCAGGTACAGTACAGATGCATGAATAAGTCTGTAGGTACAGTACAGACACATGGATACGTCTGCAGGTACAGTACAGATGCATGAATAAGTCTGTAGGTACAGTACAGACGCATGGATACGTCTGCAGGTACAGTACAGACACATGGATACGTCTGCAGGTACAGTACAGACACATGAATAAGTCTGCAGGTACAGTACAGACACATGGATACGTCTGCAGATACAGTACAGACACACATGAATACGTCTGCAGGTACAGTACAGACACATGGATACATCTGCAGTACAGACACTTTTCCCTGTGCTGTTGGAATGGAAACTGCAGAAGGGCATCAGAGGATCTGGTTTAAACCATGGAAGACCATTGAGACTGACATCAAACCAGATCAGGACAAATACAGACTGAGGAGGTCCAAGAGAAGGGGGGGGGGGGGGTGCACATGCATTTCTCCTTCTTGTGTCAGGTCCACTAATGTCAGTGGTTTTCCCATGATCCTCACCCTCCTTTGAATACAAGGACAGCTGACCTCACAGACTGAATCAGGAAGTCCTGGGGGAATTCAACTACCACCTATTGACCAAGACTAAACACCAAAGTACCAGAGCAGTCTGTACTGGAAGACTGGAACACCCTAACACTCCTAACTGTCCCTACCAACACCATCACTAAGACCATCAGGCTGATGTATGAACAGCATCAGTCATCCACCAGATGAACAGCAGGAGTAGAAGAAGAAGGAGTGAACTGTCCCATGGAGGAGAAGGATAGAGGTAAAGACAGAAGTCCTCCTTCTACCAGAACTGAGCAGAGGTGTGAATGTAAGGACAGAGCTGAGCAGGAGATAGAACCAACTGTCCACAGATGAGGACCTGCAGACTGGTAAGGCTGACAGGCCGAGGTACCCCCAAAGAGGTCTACCAGAGAAGGAGAAGAAACAAGGGGTTCTGCACCAACCCAGAGAAGGTCTACTGTCAATGGCAGGGTAACAGGGTGACCCCAGACCCACCCAGGGTAACAGGGTGACCCCAGACCCACCCAGGGTAACAGGGTGACCCCAGACCCACCCAGGGTAACAGGGTGACCCCAGACCCACCCAGGGTAACAGGGTGACCCCAGACCCACCCAGGGTAACAGGGTGACCCCAGACCCACCCAGGGTAACAGGGTGACCCCAGACCCACCCAGGGTAATAGTGTGACCCCAGACCCACCCAGGGTAACAGTGTGACCCCAGACCCACCCAGGGTAAACAAGGGTGACCCCAGACCCACCCAGGGTAACAGTGTGACCCCAGACCCACCCAGGGTTAACAGTGTGACCCCAGACCCACCCAGGGTAACAGGGTGACCCCAGACCACCCAGAGGTAACAGGGTGACCCCAGACCTACCCAGGGTAACAGGGTGACCCCAGACCCACCCAGGGTAATAGTGTGACCCCAGACCCACCCAGGGTAACAAGGTGACCCCAGACCCACCCAGGGTAACAGTGTGACCCCAGACCCACCCAGGGTAACAAGGTGACCCCAGACCCACCCAGGGTAACAGTGTGACCCCAGACCCACCCAGGGTAATAGTGTGACCCCAGACCCACCCAGGGTAACAAGGTGACCCCAGACCCACCCAGGGGTAACAGTGTGACCCCAGACCTACCCAGGGTAACAGTGTGACCCCAGACCCACCCAGGACTGAGACTGAGCAACACTGAAGAGTATTTGAGACAAAGAAGAAACACAGAACACTAACGACCAATGACTGATGGACCTACAGACAGAACCAGACCCAGTACGTATACATATATGTATATATATATATATATATATATATATATATATATATATATATACATATGCATTTTTTTTTGTTTCATACTTATACTTATACC
>NC_043966.1:54402495-54407495 GCF_902148855.1 Sphaeramia orbicularis
CTGTGTGTCTGTCTGTGTGTCTGTCTGTCTGTCTGTGTGTCTGTGTGTCTGTCTGTCTGTGTGTCTGTCTGTCAGTCTGTCTGTCTGTGTGTCTGTCTGTCTGTCTGTGTGTCTGTCTGTCTGTCTGTGTGTCTGTCTGTCAGTCTGTGTGTCTGTCTGTTTGTCTGTCTGTCTGTCTGTGTGTCTGTCTGTCTGTCTGTCTGTGTGTCTGTGTGTCTGTCTGTCTGTGTGTCTGTCTGTCAGTCTGTGTGTCTGTCTGTCTGTGTGTCTGTCTGTCTGTCTGTGTGTCTGTCTGTCAGTCTGTGTGTCTGTCTGTCTGTCTGTCTGTGTGTCTGTCTGTCTGTCTGTCTGTGTGTCTGTGTGTCTGTGTGTCTGTCTGTGTGTCTGTCTGTCTGTCTGTCTGTGTGTCTGTGTGTCTGTCTGTCTGTGTGTCTGTCTGTCAGTCTGTCTGTCTGTGTGTCTGTCTGTCTGTCTGTGTGTCTGTCTGTCTGTCTGTGTGTCTGTCTGTCAGTCTGTGTGTCTGTCTGTCTGTCTGTCTGTCACGCACGCTGTATACCAGAGGAATAGAACTCGGAGTTGGACGTTGAAAGTATATAGAAATAAAGTTTCACTTTCGTTTCACACCAGCGTTAGTTACATTAGTTATGGACCGGACCGTACCACGCTCGCCCCCCCCCACGCGCCCCCCCAGCTCCGACCAAGAAAAAAAACAAACAAACAAACAAACAAACAAACCATCCCCCAGACAAATCGCACCTTCCGTGTGCGCACACACGCACACACATGAGTACACAAAGTGTCCTAAACAGTTTGTTCTCTGTCCTAAAATAAATAATTTGGTTCAGTTTGTTGTCAGTGTTTCTCTTCAGTTTGTTAAAACAGAATACCAGTTTACCCTCCTGTTAATGTTGCACTACATGCAGAATTTTTTTGTTGATATTTTTCTGCAGAATGTGAACTGACAGAACTGTGATTAGATTTTTGTTATTTGTACCGTTACAGGCCTAGTAATTATACACCAGTGTTTAAACACCAGTGTTTATACACCAGTGTTTATACACCAGTGTTTAAACACCAGTGTTTAAACACCAGTGTTTAAACACCAGTGTTTATACACCAGTGTTTAAACACCAGTGTTTTTCCACCAGTGTTTTTCCACCAGTGTTTATACACCAGTAATTAAACACCAGTGTTTAAACACCAGTGTTTATCCACCAGTAATTATGCAGCAGTGTTTATCCACCAGTAATTAAACACCAGTGTTAAACACCAGTTTTTAAACACCAGTGTCTATACACCAGTAATTATACACTACTGTTATACACCAGTGTTTATACACCTGTAATTATACACCAGTGTTTATACACCACTAATTATACACCAGTGTTTATACCCCACTAATTATACACCAGTAATTATACACCAGTGTTTATCCACCAGTGTTTATCCACCAGTGTTAATACACTAGTAATTATACACTAGTGTTTATACACCAGTAATTATGCACCAGTAATTATACACCAGTGTTTATACCCCACTAATTATACACCAGTAATTTTACACCAGTGTTTATACACCAGTAATTATGCACCAGTGTTTATCCACCAGTGTTTATACACCAGTGTTAATACACTAGTAATTATACACTAGTGTTTATACACCAGTGTTTATACACCAGTAATTATACACCAGTGTTTATACACCAGTAATTATACACCAGTGTTTATACACCAGTGTTTATACACCAGTAATTATACACCAGTAATTATACACTAGTGTTATACACCAGTGTTTATACACCTGTAATTATACACCAGTGTTTATACACCAGTGTTACATTTTAATAAAAAAATAAAAAAATAAATAAAAAAACCTGAAAGTATCCTTTTATGCCATAAAAATAACGGGTATCATATGGAGTCCTAAAAGTGCGATATCGCCCAGAACTGAAGGCCCTGAATACGACTGAACAGTTTCGTGTGATTTCCAAAGGTTACAGAAATGAAAACCAAAGCTTGTGTCATTAATCAGCCTTAATTAGACTAAAGCTTTTCACAGTAGGTCTGTTGGAAAAACTCCTCTTTCTTCGAACAGAAAATGTGTTGAGGTGTGACTGCAGTGCCACACATGCATGAAGCTGCAAACACCAGATTTCAGGATTGTTCATTTGTGCAGCAGCGGCTCCAGAGCGAAGTGTCACAACACGCTGTTTTTAATTCACTTTTTTTTTTCTTGTGAGAAGTAGAAATAGCCAGCAGTGTTTTCAAATGCAGATGAGGAACATGAACATGTCAGAGGTAAATGCGATCTACAGCCTCATTATCACATCCTGTCTTTGGAACCTGCTGTGTTTTCTAACTCTGCTTCAACACCACGTATTTGTTTGTCGACGTTCGTCTCAGAGCGCTGTGTTCTTTTTTTGTGTGTGTTTTTTTTTATTGTCTGCGCTGTGGTGCTTTACTTCCACTAATTATCTTTTCATTTCTAAACTCTTCTTCTGTCTCTCTTCCAAACAGAGCTCTGGATCCTACAACAGCATGTTAGGGTCACGACAGGAATAAAGTCGCAATATTTTGATAATAAAGTCGTACTTTAAAAAAAAAAAAAAATCACAATTTAACAAAAACTGTGTTGTACTTTTATGATTTTGATTAAAGTTGTAATATTTTGAAATTAAATTCACAATATTGTGATAAAAACTCAGAATTTATAAATCATAAGCCTTAATCTTTCTGTTCAATTTTTTATTTTTATGGACAGAATTTCTAGGTGGAGCCAGGGGCCGGAGGGGGTCCGCTTTGGGGACCACAGGATTTCATCTCTGCTTTTTGCAGATGACGTTGTCCTGTTGGCCTCATCGAACCTGAACCTTCAGCGTGTCCTGGGGCGGTTTGGAGTAGGATGAGGATCAGCACCTCCAAATCCGAGGCCATGGTTCTGGACCGGAAAAAGGTGGTCTGCCCTCTCTGGGTCGACGGAGAGTCTTTGCCCCAAGTGGAGGAGTTCAAGTATCTGGGTCTGGTTCACGAGTGAGGGAAGGATGGAGCGTCAGACTGACAGGTGCAGTCATTGTATGGGTCTGTTGTGGTTCAGAAGGAGCTGAGCTGAGAGGAGAAGCTCTGGATTTACCGCCAGCCTACGTTCCTACCCTCACCTATGGTCATGAGCTTTGGGTCAGGACCAAAAGGACCAGATCCCGGATACAAGAGGTCCAAATGAGTTTCCTCCGCAGGGTGGGTGGGTCCACCCTTTGGGATAGGGGGAGGAGCTCAGTCACCAGGAGGAGCTCAGAGTAGAGCCACTGCTCCTCCACATCCAGAGGAACCAGCTGAGGTGGATCAGACAGCTGGTTCAGATCCTCCTGGGGAGGTGTTCTGGGCATGTCCCACCAGGAGGAGACCTGAGGGAAGACCCAGGACACACTGGAGAGACTATGTCTGTGGGCTGGACTGGGAACGCCTCGGGGTCCCCCCGGAAGAGCTGGAGGAGGAGTCTGAGGAGAGGGAGGAGTCTGGGCATCCCTGCTTAGACTGTTACCCCCAGGACTCGGCCCCGGATCAGAGGAAGAGGATGGATGGACGGACGGATGGATGGATGCTTATTGATGACAGTTTCCGGTTCCAGCTCGAACCCTTCAGTCAGTTCCTCCAACACTACAGAGGAAATTTACTCCAAATCCTGTTCAGTTCTTATGATGAAACAAACCCAAACGTGTGTGAACTGTCTTCAAAGTCCTTCAACTGATGCTAATGTGCTGATGATGGGCGGGGCTAATAGTCTCAGTATTTGGCCTTTGTGCGTAAACCCTAGGGCAGTGTATCCGCAAGGATCTGGCCATACGATACAAATCACAATACTAGGATCACGATATGATAAACGATATCGTGATACTGTTAAAAAGGCATTTTTTTTTTTTTTTTTTTAACAGATTATTTTTTGAAGAATTGAATTCCATCATAAATCTGCACAAATCCTAAACACATTTGTATTTGATCCCAACAGGATCTAATGTTCTATCACCAAATATTCAAACTGTGTTCAAACTGAAATTCTGTTTTCCAGACATTCCAGTTTCAGATCCTGTTCAAATGTTCAGATTCTAGTAGTTCACAACTAACATCAGAACAGGATTTGAGTTCAGTCCAAACAAAAGAACGAAAATTATTGAATAAAAGAGTGTGAAATAAGAATAAAGAAAATAGAAACAAAAAAAGAAAAACAAAACAACAAAAATGAACCTCCACAATATCTGCATTTGAATAAATACCTAAAAAAAATATTAATACAGTACTTTCTAATATCGATACAGTATTGTGAAATGAAATATCATGATATAATGCAGAACCGATATTTTCTTACAGCCCTAGTTAACCCCAAATGAAAGTAGAACCTCAAAGAATGTTCCAGTTCTACATTATCAGACCAGTGGGTACGACTGTATTCTGCTAAAATTATATTTTTCCTGCCTGTTTTTAAATTAGAACATTAGTCTGTCAGTACTACAGCTTTATTCTCGTGGTGTCAGTGTTTTTATTTTCTTGAGTGGTGCTAACACTCTGCTGTTGGATCCTTCCAGTGCAGTCCTGTTTTTCTTGGTTCTAAACCAGGGCTGTCAAACATGCGTCCTGGGGGCCAAATGCGTCTCACCAAAGGTTCCAATCCAGCCCCTGGGATGTTTTTGTAAAATGCAAAAATTCCACAGTCTTGAATTAAATTAAGAAAAAAAAAAAAAAAAAAGCTTAAATTAAGAAAAAAATGTTGAATTAACCAAACAAAATATCTTCAATTAAGTAAAAAAAAATCTTGAATTAACAGCTTCAAATTTTTAGCTTTATTTTAGTGCAAAAAATAATGTTAAATTGTGAAAATATTTACATTTACAAACTCTCCTGAAACAACAAAATGTGAACAAGAAAAGCACTCGGAGAGCGTAGACCTCCGTCAAGGGAGATCAGCCCCCCCCCCATCACTACCAAAATTTAATCATTTCTTCCTTGTGC
>NC_043966.1:54412495-54422099 GCF_902148855.1 Sphaeramia orbicularis
CATCATCATAAAGAAGCTGTATACCAAGTTTGAAGTCAATCAGAATTGTAGTTTCGGAGAAGAAGACGATTGAAATTTTTGTAACGGACGACAGACGACGACAACAGACGCCGTGCGACGACAGTATCTCACAGCCTGTCGGCCGGTAAACTAAAAATCCAAAACTATTCGAACCTTGGAGCTGAGCAAATCTGATTATGATTGTAATTTCCCAATTCAGTGAATTCTTCACATAACACAGACATTTCAATCGGCCAAAATATTATCTTTGTGTGTTTCCAAATGTGGGCTCTGGAGCACAGGGGTGTGGCCTCAGACCCTTTAACACTGGCACTAATGACCTCTGTTCGTGTGGAAACATCACTGATCAATCCTTTTTCAATTCTTTAATCAGATCTAACGCCACGTTTCCACCACGTGGTACCGACTCCACTCCACTCGGCCTTCCATTACAAAAAAGGACCTGGAATCTGGGACCTGGTACTAGTTTTTTGGTCTCTCCTCTGCTGAGGTTCCAGGACTGGGGACCAGATACTAAAAGGGGACTCTGTGTAAACACTGCAGACCACTGAGGGTCATTTTTGCATTTGAATAGTTTAGATATAGATAGATATAGAGGACTGGACTGTCTGGAGGGCCGGACTCTGGGGGACTGGACTAGACCCTGTGAGGGGCCGGTTCTGGTCCCTGGGCCGTATGTTTGACACCTGTGCTCTAATGTGCAGCTGTTGGACTTGTCCTGTTCCAAACTCCCACTGTTCTGTTCTTCTGTCTCATTTTCACGCCTCTTCAGCCTGAATCCCTTCGATAACTCCGATCATATTCCAAATGTGTGTGTGGAACGTCACTCGTCTGTTTCCTGGAGCTGCAGCGAACACTGATTGAAGTCCTTCAGACACACACTTCCACTTCAGACCTTCTAATGTCCATATTTGTTCACTTCTCTGGGCTCGCTGATGTTTCCTCCTGAGTGCACACTCTTCATTTGCATTCACAGCTCCAGTCCGTGCACTAACAGACGTATGGATGTGCACGAACACACCACCGCCTCCTGAAGGACCAGCTCCGATAAAAAACAGAAGGGAAAGTGTGTTCTGTTAAAGGCAACGGAAAAAAGGTGGAAACATTCAGGTTTAAGTTGAACTAATTCTCCAGCGGCCTCACTAATCTGGATGAGTCTGTTCACATCCAGGCTTTAAGCCTTCATTCAAAGTTCAGCTGAAGGTAAAGACACAAACGCAGGAGTTTACGACATTTCAAACCCAAAGTTTGGATTTGACGATAGAACGAGCGGAGACGGTAGAAAACCACTTATTTAAAACTATACCTATGGAAGGAAATCTGTCTCATCAGATTTTGAATTATAAAAGCCACTCACTCTCTAGCACTGAATTTTTTTGCACTGAAATTAAGTATCATTAAGTATCTGAATGTTTTTTTTTTTTTGCACTGAAATTATGGAAAGACTTCTGACGTCTACCAGAAGACAGAAACTCACCTGCACATTTGTGTATTTCGGTTTTCTTGACATTTGTTGGTAAAGTTTAGCTCAGATGTCCGATGGAAAAGGGACGTGTGTCTGAGTGAATGCTGCTACAACGGCCTTTAGAGTCCAGGGGGGTTTGGGTCTGCACCCATGACCTCCCTGCTCTGGTGGGATCTGGTCTCCCATGGGACACCCCCCAGTGCTGGTCCAGTGGCGGTCTAGTGGTGGTCCAGTGGTGGTCCAGTGGGGGTCCAGTGCTGGTCCAGTGGCGGTCCAGTGGTGGTCTAGTGGGGGTCCAGTGGTGGTCCAGTGGTGGTCTAGTGGGGGTCCAGTGGTGGTCCAGTGGGGGTCCAGTGCTGGTCCAGTGCTGGTCCAGTGGTGGTCTAGTGGGGGTCCAGTGGTGGTCTAGTGGGGGTCCAGTGGTGGTCCAGTGGGGGTCCAGTGCTGGTCCAGTGCTGGTCCAGTGGTGGTCTAGTGGGGGTCCAGTGGTGGTCCAGTGGGGGTCCAGTGCTGGTCCAGTGCTGGTCCAGTGGTGGTCTAGTGGGGGTCCAGTGGTGGTCCAGTGGGGGTCCAGTGCTGGTCCAGTGCTGGTCCAGTGGTGGTCTAGTGGGGGTCCAGTGGTGGTCTAGCGGGGGTCCGGTGCTGGTCCAGTGCTGGTCCAGTCAGACCTCCTCTGGTCTTGGGTACAGTCATCTTTAGCTGTGATCCAGTCTCTCTGGAAGGAGAGCAGAGGTTATTGTTTTCGCTGCTGTGGAGCAAAATGAGTTAAGAACTGAAGGATGTGGATGGGCATTTACTTTGGGGGGGGGGCAGGCATTAAAAGCACAGCAACAAACAGTGGGTTTTTGTCTCCTGGAGAGGAGAGATGAAAGAAGAGTCCATTTGTGGATGGATAAGTGGTGAGCACAGAGGCGGGTTTTCAACCCCCCATGCCCCCCCCCCCCCCCAGTGGCTGATGCCTTTGTTTTCTGTGAAACAATCAGCACAAACAAGAGACAAGAAACAAGAGAGAAAAGCCAAATGACACAGTATGTTAGAAAGCCTGAGGAAAACTGTGAAGGAGAGTGGGTGGGCACATCGGGGGGGCGGGGGGGGGGGCATCCTTACAGAGTGTAGACATCAGATAGAAGGGGCTGGGGTTGGACCAATCAATGCACAGACAGTTTGGTCAGCCATTAAAACTTTACACAACACTCATCCAGGTCCGACAGAACAGCGAACAAGATCTGGAACCAAACAGAGGAACGTTCCGAACTGAAAAGAGTTACAAGAAGGTTCCGAACTGAAAAGAGTCACAAGAAGGTTCCGAACTGAAAAGAGTCACAAGAAGGTTCCGAACTGAAAGAGTCACAAGAACGTTTAGAGTGAAAAAGAGTCACAGAAACTGCAGTGGAAGCTCAGCTGACCTAAAATGACTCCCATTAAATGCTCAAATCTGTTCAGTTGTTTTCATTTCATTGATTCCAAATGTGTTGGAACACGTTCATCTCTCAGACCAGTTGGTTCAGAATCAGTCTGATCCCAGATCAGTGGACTGGATGTTGTTCACTTCTCCTCCATTCCCGTGTCTGTGTTTGTTCATTCCATCTCTGCTCAGTGCATTGTCGTAGACGCTCAGCGTCCATGACCTTCAGTGGGACTGAGTGGAACTGGTTCAAAAACCACTACAAACTGGACCAGCACTGGACACAGGACACCATGTTGTTCCGCGCCCGGACACTTGGCGTCTCTAGGGGTGAATGGAGCTGTGGGCGGAGCTCGGCCGGGCCGGACCCTGAGCTTTCGCGTGCCGATTGGAGGACGGGTCCGAAGGCTGAATGCGGTTGATTGACAGCTGTTTTCAGATCTGCTCCTTCACTGACACAGTTCAGTTTAATACCGTCACACATTCTGCTGTGAAATCACAGAAACCAAATGAACTGTTCATTTACTGACCTGGAAGAAAACACAACCACTGGACGAACTGGTACACTGGACTGAAGTTACCCGTTTTCTTGTTTCAGTTCCATAATTTAATCATTTCTTGTTCAGTTTCAGATGGTTTTGTAGATCGTTCAATCAGACTGTTGGACAGGTCAGACTGAACTAACTCTCCAGTCCCTGGAAAAGACGCCGACTGTGTACGATAAGGAAACGGAGCATTTTCTGAAAAGGAACAGAGGGACCAATTTATGTTTAAATAACCTGACAATTTTTTTGATGTAAGCGACAATGAGCTTCCCCTGTCTGAAAGACCAGCAGATGACACTGCTGCTAATCCACACACACACACACACACACACACACACACACACACACACACACTCAGTCTGATTGTTTTCTGATGTGCAGCTGATCAGTTCATGTTCATTTCTCTGATACTCATATTCTTCTTGCTGTCATCATTAAAGCCCAGCAGAGCTTCTTTTAGCTGCAGATTACCCAACACTAATCTGTTTGGATCATTTTCCGCTTCAGGAGGAACTCATCCCTGTAGGTTTGGGACATCAGGGATCATTTTGTCTTTAAGTTCAATCTGGTCTCCGTCCAAAACGACGTCCAGGTCTGATCTGACAGATAAAAGCCTGTTTGTTAATAATATGTTTACAGTTGGACGCGTATTGCAGGATTGTTTGTCCTTGTTTTAACTGGTCAGTCCACACTATAAAAAAAAAAACTGTAATAAAACCAGTATTATTCCGGAAGCAGGGGTGCCAAAAAAAATACTGTTAAATAACGGAAAATAACCATCTCATAAAAATACGGTAATTTTCCATAATTCAAATACAGTTTTTTGCCCTAACTTTACATGGGATCTTAAAAATACAGGAAAAATCTGTCAAATAAATGGTGAAAATTCTGTTACATTACAGATTTTTTTTTGCAGTGCAGTGGTCAGTCCAGTGGTCAGTCCACTGGACACATAGTCCAGTGGAATATTCATCCAGCTCCGCAGTACGGTCCGTCGCAGCACTGTCTCAGACTGTTCTGCCTGCTATTAAATGTTTTGCGTATTTGTAATTGTAATGTCAGTTGTAATGCACATGTGTAAATGATAAACTGATAATCTGAGGCAGAATATTGTTAAAAACTGCACTTGTTTTCCCTCAGACGTTTCCAGTTGTTCATGTTATTCAGATTTTTGTAGATGTAAACATGATCATGATTTAATTTTAAATTCTTCACTGTTATTATTTGACTGGTTCTGGCCTGCCTCAGACCATACACTGTAAAAAAAAACAACTATAATTTAACAGAATTTTCACTGTTCATTTTACAGATTTTTTCCTGTATTTTTAAACTACAGGAAAATATCAATGAAATGACAAAAACAGACTGTGATTTTACATGTCAAATGTAAAAGAACACGAAAAAAATGTAACTGTGAATAACCATAAAATTTCCATTTTTTTTTAAATTTTTTTTTTTTTTCCACAGAAAAATACAGTTAAAATACATTTGCAAATGTATCGTAATTTCACAAATATTTCTTTTCTATTCATTCATTCATCATTCATTCTATTCAGAAAATATTGGTTCTGCAATATACATTGTAAAAAAAAATCTGTAATTTAACAGAATTTTCACTGTTTACTTTACAGATTTTTCCTGTGTTTTCAAGATACAGGAAAATATCAATGAATGACAAAAAAAAAAAAAAAAAAAAAAAACAGACTGATTTTACATGTCAAATGTAAAATAACATGAAAAAACTGAAACTGTGAATAACCATAAAATTTCAATATTTTAAAATATTTTTTTTCTTTTTTCAAAGAAAAATACAGTTCAAATACATTTGCAAATGTATCATAATTTCACAAATATTTATTTTCTATTTATGAGATTAAACTGTTAATTTAAAGTTTAATACTGTAAAAAAAAATAATAAAATGAGAAAAAATTACTGACAGTTAACGGTAACAGAAGTATTTGTTCTGTCAGTTGAACCAGACTTGTTTGTTAATTGACAAATATCTTGTGTAATTACAGGAGGTTTCACAACAAAAATGTTGAATAAATGCATTTTTGTGAATGTATAACATGTATAAGCACTGATAAACTGTCCAAATACAGTTTTATCAGTGGATTGGACAACTGAGTCTCACTCAAAATTGTATATATATATATATATATACATATATATATATAAATATTTATTTATTTATTTATTTATTTATTTATAGGGAATTTGATTGTTTTAATACATGTAAATATTCTTTATTAAACATTAAAAATTCAAAAAAATATGCAAAATCTCATGTAAAGTTATGGCAAACATCTGTATTTGAATTATGGAAAATTACCATATTTTTATGAGATGGTTATTTTCAGTTATTTAACAGTATTTTTTGGTGCCCCTGCTGCTGGAATATTCCCATTTTTTAAATTTTATTTTATTATTATTTTTTTTTACAGTGTACTGGGCTGAATGTGGAACTGAACTCAAATGAGTTGGACAGCCCTGATCTAGAACATTCTATACCATAACCACATTATTTGCAGATGTATTACATTTACAGGACAAATGAATGCGTAGATATGAAAACACAGGTTTTAGGTTGTTTTTTTTAGTTCTCTCTCATCCATTCTGTTTCAAATCCATTTGAGAAGATGAGACACAGCTGATCCAATCAAACACAGCCTGACCTCTGACCTCACCCTTTAAAGCCCCGCCCCCTCCATGTCCTGCTGCCTTTTGTTTTAATGACACTCTAAATCTGCCCACACATTAAAACACACCTGATTGGGCAGATGGATGTGGACTTAACCCTGCATGACCTTCCTGTGGGGGACAATATCATTTTCCATGTTCTGTTTTTATTATTTCATATTTGGATTAGAATCAAACCGTATCAACATGTACAGGCTCCGCCCACCATAAATAAACAACTGGATCAGACTGTTGTTCCTCAGAAAGAACCACTGTCTGTACACTGTAAAAAAAAAAAAAAATAATAATAATAATAATGAAAATTAACACAAAATGGTATTATTCTGACAGCAGGGGTGCCGAAAAAATACTGTAAAATAACCATCTTAGAAAAATACCATAATTTTCCATAATTAAAATACAGTTTTTTGTCCTAACTTTACTGAGATTTTTTTTGTGTTGTTGTTGTTTTTTTACTTTTTAATGTTTAATAAAACATATGTTCATGTATTAAAATGATTCAATTCCCTATAAATATATATATATAAATAATATTCACTGACACTCAGTTGTCCAATCCACTGATAAAAACTGTATTTGGACAGTTTATCAGTGCTTATACATGTTATACATTCACAAAAATACATTTATTCAACATTTTTGTTGTGAAACCTCCTGTAATTACACAAGATATTTGTCAATTAACAAACAAGTCTGGTTCAACTGACAGAACAAATACTTCTGTTACCGTTAATTGTCAGTAATTTTATCTGGTTTTATTTTTTTATTTTTATTTTTATTTTTTTTTCAATATTAAACTTTAAATTAACAGTTTAATCTCATAAATAGAAAAGAAATATATGTGAAATGATGATACATTTGCAAATGTATTTTAAACTGTATTTTTCTGTGAAAAAAAAAATCTGTTTAAAAAATGTTAAATGTTATTCACAGTTACAGTTTTTTCGTGTTATTTCCATTGACATGTAAAACCACAGTCTGTTTTGTCATTTCATTAATATTTTCCTCTATCTGAAAAATACAGGAAAAATCTGTCAAATAAACAGTGAAAATTCTGTTAAATTACAGATTTTTTTAATTTTTTTTTACAGTGTACCTTGAAACATGGAGACTAAAGTTGGGAGAAAGCAGCAGAGTCCTGTCTGGGATTTATTTGAATACGACGACAGAGAAGAAGAGAAAAGAGACCACTGAACTACAACTGAACTACAACTGAACTACAACTGAACTACAACTAAAGTAAAACTAAGCATTTAGAAAAAAATTAAAACTAATAAAAACTATCAACCTGCTCTAAAAATGAATTAAAATGAACTGAATTAGAGGGGGAAAAAAAAGTCCAAACTAAATAAAGCTAAACTAGAATGAAAAATCTAAAACTATTAGAACCATGATACACATACATGATCCCATTTGCATGGTAGTGGGAGTGTGTGTGTGTGTGTGTGTGTGTGTGTGTCCTGTAGTCACTTCCTGTCCTTTATTCCTGTTTAAGTGTCCATATTTGTACAACAAGTGTATGCGTTCACCTCCTGGGTTAACCTTAGCTAAACTGTTTGGATGTCAGTCTTGTTTTCCATGCCATAGCCTGGTCCTGCAGTTATTCCTTCTGCCTTGTTTTCCATGCCATAGCCTGGTCCTGCAGTTATTCCTTCAGCCTTGTTTTCCATGCCATAGCCTGGTCCTGCAGTTATTCCTTCAGCCTTGTTTTCCATGCCATAGCCTGGTCCTGCAGTTATTCCTTCTGCCTTGTTTTCCATGCCATAGCCTGGTCCTGCAGTTATTCCTTCAGCCTTGTTTTCCATGCCATAGCCTGGTCCTGCAGTTATTCCTTCAGCCTTGTTTTCCATGCCATAGCCTGGTCCTGCAGTTATTCCTTCTGCCTTGTTTTCCATGCCATAGCCTGGTCCTGCAGTTATTGATGACACCCACAGCTCTTCTTCCTCTGGGCCTCATTTCCATTCTGCCTTCTTCACACCTTACCCTGCACTACTTTACGACGTTCTCATTAGTTGATTTGCATATTTATGTGGACAGGTGATGCACAGACACGAGGGGGGGGGGTAAAATATGTGCGTCTGTGCGTTGTGTAGCGTGAAAGATCTACAATCCTCCCACTTTTCTCAGAGTCCTTCATAAATTGTGCACACAGGACACTTATTGAACGCAGAGGAAGAACCTGTGCAGAATTAATGGAGCGTCACTATTAGAATGTGAGAGCGCTGTTGATAAAGAGTGAAGATGGATGGGGAGAGGGGTTCCTGTAATAGACGGAAGCTTCATAAAATATGAGGTTATACACAGAGACAAGCCTGGTGATAGACTTCTGAGGGTGTGTTTATGCATTATGGATACACTTACATGGAGTTTAAGATGGAGGACGGAGGCGTTTGGGCATGTTCATGAGGTTAGCATTAGCATGTGTGTGCGTGTGCAAACACCTGTACACACATGTTTAAACAGAACTAAGAGTTTTTTGGTAATGAGGATAAAACAGATGATGGTGAAAATGGTTTTGACAGAAGTTATGAAAGCAAAGATGGTGATAACGGTGATATGGTAATACACCCCCAGCCTCAGAAAGACCCACTCTGATGTTCTGTGGGACACTTTTAGCTTTGATTACACGACTGACACCTGACCACGCAGTCCGTTATGTCACACAGAGCTCACACAGTGCAAGGTTATTATCGTTAACGAAAACTAACAAAACGACGAAAACCAGAATTGAAAAAACATTTTCGTTAACTGAATTTAAAAAAAAACTATAATCAAAAGAAAAAAAACTGACCCTAAACTGATATATTTTCAGTCCAGACCAAGAAGTGGAATATTTGTCCTGAATTGTCACTAAAATGACCTCAGACCATTGTCACATACAGAATGTACAATGTCATGGAGGTGGTGTCAGGATGTGGACTCATACCAGTAATAGTAACTATAACAGAAGAAAAACCAAGTCATACCTCACACACCAACACTCCTTCCTTCCTTCCTTCCTCTTTCCTTCCGTCCTTCGTCCTTCTCCCTTCCTTCTTTCTTCCTTCTTTCCTTCCTTCTTTCCTTCTTTCCTTCCTTCCTTCGTTCCTTCCTTCTTTCCTTCCTTCCTTCTTCCTTCCTTCCTTCTTTCCTTCCTCCTTCCTTCCTTCTTTCCTTCCTTCCTTCCCTTCCTTCTTTCTTTCCTTCCTTGTTCCTTCGTTCCTCTTCTCTTCCTTCCTTCTATTCTTCCGCTTCCTTTCCTCCTCTTTCCTTCCTTCCTCTTTCCTTCTCCTTCCTTCTTTCCTTCTTCCTTCCTTCTTTCCTTCCTTCTTCCTTCTTCTTCTTCATTCCTTCTTTCCTTCCTTCCTTCGTTCCTTCCGTCTTTCCTTCCTTCCTTCTTTCCTTCCTTCCTTCCTTCCTTCCTTCTTTCCTTCCTTCCTTCCTTCCTTCTTCTTTCCTTCCTTCGTTCCTTCCTTCCTTCCTTCTTT
>NC_043966.1:54422199-54424699 GCF_902148855.1 Sphaeramia orbicularis
GTGTTTTTTTTTATTGTCTGCGCTGTGGTGCTTTACTTCCACTAATTATCTTTTCATTTCTAAACTCTTCTTCTGTCTCTCTTCCAAAGAGCTCTGGATCCTACAACAGCATGTTAGGGTCACGACAGGAATAAAGTCGCAATATTTTGATAATAAAGTCGTACTTTAAAAAAAAAAAAAAAATCACAATTTAACAAAAACTGTGTTCTACTTTTATGATTTGATTAAAGTTGTAATATTTTGAAATTAAATTCACAATATTGTGATAAAAACTCAGAATTTATAAATCATAAGCCTTAATCTTTCTGTTCAATTTTTTATTTTTATGGACAGAATTTCTAGGCGGAGCCAGGGGCCGGAGGGGGTCCGCTTTGGGGACCACAGGATTTCATCTCTGCTTTTTGCAGATGACGTTGTCCTGTTGGCCTCATCGAACCTGAACCTTCAGCGTGTCCTGGGGCGGTTTGGAGTAGGATGAGGATCAGCACCTCCAAATCCGAGGCCATGGTTCTGGACCGGAAAAAGGTGGTCTGCCCTCTCTGGGTCGACGGAGAGTCTTGCCCCAAGTGGAGGAGTTCAAGTATCTGGGTCTGGTTCACGAGTGAGGGAAGGATGGAGCGTCAGACTGACAGGTGCAGTCATTGTATGGGTCTGTTGTGGTTCAGAAGGAGCTGAGCTGAGAGGAGAGCTCTGGATTACCGCCAGCCTACGTTCCTACCCTCACCTATGGTCATGAGCTTTGGGTCAGGACCAAAAGGACCAGATCCGGATACAAGAGGTCCAAATGAGTTTCCTCCGCAGGGTGGGTGGGTCCACCCTTTGGGATAGGGGAGGAGCTCAGTCACCAGGAGGAGCTCAGAGTAGAGCCCTGCTCCTCCACATCCAGAGGAACCAGCTGAGGTGGATCAGACAGCTGGTTCAGATCCTCCTGGGGAGGTGTTCGGGCATGTCCCACCAGGAGGAGACCTGAGGGAAGACCCAGGACACACTGGAGGACTATGTCTGTGGGCTGGACTGGGAACGCCTCGGGGTCCCCCGGAAGAGCTGGAGGAGGAGTCTGAGGAGAGGAGGAGTCTGGGCATCCCTGCTTAGACTGTTACCCCAGGACTCGGCCCCGGATCAGAGGAAGAGGATGGATGGACGGACGGATGGATGGATGCTTATTGATGACAGTTTCGGTTCCAGCTCGAACCTTCAGTCAGTTCCTCCAACACCTACAGAGGAAATTTACTCCAAATCTGTTCAGTTCTTATGATGAAACAAACCCAAACGTGTGTGAACTGTCTTCAAAGTCCTTCAACTGATGCTAATGTGCTGATGATGGGCGGGGCTAATAGTCTCAGTATTTGGCCTTTGTGCGTAAACCCTAGGGCAGTGTATCCGCAAGGATCTGGCCATACGATACAAATCACAATACTAGGATCACGATATGATAAACGATATCGTGATACTGTTAAAAAGGCATTTTTTTTTTTTTTTTTTTTAACAGATTATTTTTTGAAGAATTGAATTCCATCATAAATCTGCACAAATACTAAACACATTTGTATTTGATCCCAACAGGATCTAATGTTCTATCACCAAATATTCAAACTGTGTTCAAACTGAAATTCTGTTTTCCAGACATTCCAGTTTCAGATCCTGTTCAAATGTTCAGATTCTATTAGTTCACAACTAACATCAGAACAGGATTTGAGTTCAGTCCAAACAAAAGAACGAAAATTATTGAATAAAAGAGTGTGAAATAAGAATAAAGAAAATAGAAACAAAAAAAGAAAAACAAAACAACAAAAATGAACCTCCACAATATCTGCATTTGAATAAATACCTAAAAAAATATTGACACAGTACTTTTTAATATCGATACAGTATTGTGAAATGAAATATCATGATATAATGCAGAACTGATATTTTCTTACAGCCCTAGTTAACCCCAAATGAAAGTAGAACCTCAAAGAATGTTCCAGTTCTACATTATCAGACCAGTGGGTACGACTGTATTCTGCTAAAATTATATTTTTCCTGCCTGTTTTAAATTAGAACATTAGTCTGTCAGTACTACAGCTTTATTCTCGTGGTGTCAGTTTTATTTTTTGAGTGGTGCTAACACTCTGCTGTTGGATCCTTCCAGTGCAGTCCTGTTTTCTTGGTTCTAAACCAGGGCTGTCAAACATGCGTCCTGGGGGCCAAATGCGTCTCACCAAAGGTTCCAATCCAGCCCTGGGATGTTTTTGTAAAATGCAAAATTCCACAGTCTTGAATTAAATTAAGAAAAAAAAAAAAAAAAAGCTTAAATTAAGAAAAAAATGTTGAATTAAGCAAACAAAATATCTTCAATTAAGTAAAAAAAAATCTTGAATTAACAGCTTCAAATTTTAGCTTTATTTTAGTGCAAAAAATAATGTTAAATTGTGAAAATATTTACATTTACAAACTCTCCTGAAACAACAAAATGTGAAAACAAAGCACTCGGAGAGCGCAGACGTCCGTCAAGGGAGAT
>NC_043966.1:54429699-54452199 GCF_902148855.1 Sphaeramia orbicularis
ATCCAGATCCAAATAATTTCACTGACTTTTGTTGACATCATCATAAAGAAGCTGTATACCAAGTTTGAAGTCAATCAGAATTGTAGTTTCGGAGAAGAAGACGATTGAAATTTTTGTAACGGACGACAGACGACGACAACAGACGCCGTGCGACGACAGTATCTCACAGCCTGTCGGCCGGTAAACTAAAAATCCAAAACTATTCGAACCTTGGAGCTGAGCAAATCTGATTATGATTGTAATTTCCCAATTCAGTGAATTCTTCACATAACACAGACATTTCAATCGGCCAAAATATTATCTTTGTGTGTTTCCAAATGTGGGCTCTGGAGCACAGGGGTGTGGCCTCAGACCCTTTAACACTGGCACTAATGACCTCTGTTCGTGTGGAAACATCACTGATCAATCCTTTTTCAATTCTTTAATCAGATCTAACGCCACGTTTCCACCACGTGGTACCGACTCCACTCCACTCGGCCTTCCATTACAAAAAAGGACCTGGAATCTGGGACCTGGTACTAGTTTTTTGGTCTCTCCTCTGCTGAGGTTCCAGGACTGGGGACCAGATACTAAAAGGGGACTCTGTGTAAACACTGCAGACCACTGAGGGTCATTTTTGCATTTGAATAGTTTAGATATAGATAGATATAGAGGACTGGACTGTCTGGAGGGCCGGACTCTGGGGGACTGGACTAGACCCTGTGAGGGGCCGGTTCTGGTCCCTGGGCCGTATGTTTGACACCTGTGCTCTAATGTGCAGCTGTTGGACTTGTCCTGTTCCAAACTCCCACTGTTCTGTTCTTCTGTCTCATTTTCACGCCTCTTCAGCCTGAATCCCTTCGATAACTCCGATCATATTCCAAATGTGTGTGTGGAACGTCACTCGTCTGTTTCCTGGAGCTGCAGCGAACACTGATTGAAGTCCTTCAGACACACACTTCCACTTCAGACCTTCTAATGTCCATATTTGTTCACTTCTCTGGGCTCGCTGATGTTTCCTCCTGAGTGCACACTCTTCATTTGCATTCACAGCTCCAGTCCGTGCACTAACAGACGTATGGATGTGCACGAACACACCACCGCCTCCTGAAGGACCAGCTCCGATAAAAAACAGAAGGGAAAGTGTGTTCTGTTAAAGGCAACGGAAAAAAGGTGGAAACATTCAGGTTTAAGTTGAACTAATTCTCCAGCGGCCTCACTAATCTGGATGAGTCTGTTCACATCCAGGCTTTAAGCCTTCATTCAAAGTTCAGCTGAAGGTAAAGACACAAACGCAGGAGTTTACGACATTTCAAACCCAAAGTTTGGATTTGACGATAGAACGAGCGGAGACGGTAGAAAACCACTTATTTAAAACTATACCTATGGAAGGAAATCTGTCTCATCAGATTTTGAATTATAAAAGCCACTCACTCTCTAGCACTGAATTTTTTTGCACTGAAATTAAGTATCATTAAGTATCTGAATGTTTTTTTTTTTTTTGCACTGAAATTATGGAAAGACTTCTGACGTCTACCAGAAGACAGAAACTCACCTGCACATTTGTGTATTTCGGTTTTCTTGACATTTGTTGGTAAAGTTTAGCTCAGATGTCCGATGGAAAAGGGACGTGTGTCTGAGTGAATGCTGCTACAACGGCCTTTAGAGTCCAGGGGGGGTTTGGGTCTGCACCCATGACCTCCCTGCTCTGGTGGGATCTGGTCTCCCATGGGACACACCCCAGTGCTGGTCCAGTGGCGGTCTAGTGGTGGTCCAGTGGTGGTCCAGTGGGGGTCCAGTGCTGGTCCAGTGGCGGTCCAGTGGTGGTCTAGTGGGGGTCCAGTGGTGGTCCAGTGGTGGTCTAGTGGGGGTCCAGTGGTGGTCAGTGGGGGTCCAGTGCTGGTCCAGTGCTGGTCCAGTGGTGGTCTAGTGGGGGTCCAGTGGTGGTCTAGTGGAGTGGGGGTCCAGTGGTGGTCGTGGGTCCAGTGGGGGTCCAGTGCTGGTCCAGTGCTGGTCCAGTGGTGGTCTAGTGGGGGTCCAGTGGTGGTCCAGTGGGGGTCCAGTGCTGGTCCAGTGCTGGTCCAGTGGTGGTCTAGTGGGGGTCCAGTGGTGGTCCAGTGGGGTCCAGTGCTGGTCCAGTGCTGGTCCAGTGGTGGTCTAGTGGGGGTCCAGTGGTGGTCTAGCGGGGGTCCGGTGCTGGTCCAGTGCTGGTCCAGTCAGACCTCCTCTGGTCTTGGGTACAGTCATCTTTAGCTGTGATCCAGTCTCTCTGGAAGGAGAGCAGAGGTTATTGTTTTCGCTGCTGTGGAGCAAAATGAGTTAAGAACTGAAGGATGTGGATGGGCATTTACTTTGGGGGGGGGGCAGGCATTAAAAGCACAGCAACAAACAGTGGGTTTTTGTCTCCTGGAGAGGAGAGATGAAAGAAGAGTCCATTTGTGGATGGATAAGTGGTGAGCACAGAGGCGGGTTTTCAACCCCCCATGCACCCCCCCCCCCCCAGTGGCTGATGCCTTTGTTTTCTGTGAAACAATCAGCACAAAACAAGAGACAAGAAACAAGAGAGAAAAGCCAAATGACACAGTATGTTAGAAAGCCTGAGGAAAACTGTGAAGGAGAGTGGGTGGGCACATCGGGGGGGCGGGGGGGGGGGCATCCTTACAGAGTGTAGACATCAGATAGAAGGGGCTGGGGTTGGACCAATCAATGCACAGACAGTTTGGTCAGCCATTAAACTTTACACAACACTCATCCAGGTCCGACAGAACAGCGAACAAGATCTGGAACCAAACAGAGGAACGTTCCGAACTGAAAAGAGTTACAAGAAGGTTCCGAACTGAAAAGAGTCACAAGAAGGTTCCGAACTGAAAAGAGTCACAAGAAGGTTCCGAACTGAAAAGAGTCACAAGAACGTTTAGAGTGAAAAAGAGTCACAGAAACTGCAGTGGAAGCTCAGCTGACCTAAAATGACTCCCATTAAATGCTCAAATCTGTTCAGTTGTTTTCATTTCATTGATTCCAAATGTGTTGGAACACGTTCATCTCTCAGACCAGTTGGTTCAGAATCAGTCTGATCCCAGATCAGTGGACTGGATGTTGTTCACTTCTCCTCCATTCCCGTGTCTGTGTTTGTTCATTCCATCTCTGCTCAGTGCATTTGTCGTAGACGCTCAGCGTCCATGACCTTCAGTGGGACTGAGTGGAACTGGTTCAAAAACCACTACAAACTGGACCAGCACTGGACACAGGACACCATGTTGTTCCGCGCCCGGACACTTGGCGTCTCTAGGGGTGAATGGAGCTGTGGGCGGAGCTCGGCCGGGCCGGACCCTGAGCTTTCGCGTGCCGATTGGAGGACGGGTCCGAAGGCTGAATGCGGTCTGATTGACAGCTGTTTTCAGATCTGCTCCTTCACTGACACAGTTCAGTTTAATACCGTCACACATTCTGCTGTGAAATCACAGAAACCAAATGAACTGTTCATTTACTGACCTGGAAGAAAACACAACCACTGGACGAACTGGTACACTGGACTGAAGTTACCCGTTTTCTTGTTTCAGTTCCATAATTTAATCATTTCTTGTTCAGTTTCAGATGGTTTTGTAGATCGTTCAATCAGACTGTTGGACAGGTCAGACTGAACTAACTCTCCAGTCCCTGGAAAAGACGCCGACTGTGTACGATAAGGAAACGGAGCATTTTCTGAAAAAGGAACAGAGGGACCAATTTATGTTTAAATAACCTGACAATTTTTTTGATGTAAGCGACAATGAGCTTCCCCTGTCTGAAAGACCAGCAGATGACACTGCTGCTAATCCACACACACACACACACACACACACACACACACACACACACACTCAGTCTGATTGTTTTCTGATGTGCAGCTGATCAGTTCATGTTCATTTCTCTGATACTCATATTCTTCTTGCTGTCATCATTAAAGCCCAGCAGAGCTTCTTTTAGCTGCAGATTACCCAACACTAATCTGTTTGGATCATTTTCCGCTTCAGGAGGAACTCATCCCTGTAGGTTTGGGACATCAGGGATCATTTTGTCTTTAAGTTCAATCTGGTCTCCGTCCAAAACGACGTCCAGGTCTGATCTGACAGATAAAAGCCTGTTTGTTAATAATATGTTTACAGTTGGACGCGTATTGCAGGATTGTTTGTCCTTGTTTTAACTGGTCAGTCCACACTATAAAAAAAAAAACTGTAATAAAACCAGTATTATTCCGGAAGCAGGGGTGCCAAAAAAAATACTGTTAAATAACGGAAAATAACCATCTCATAAAAATACGGTAATTTTCCATAATTCAAATACAGTTTTTTGCCCTAACTTTACATGGGATCTTAAAAATACAGGAAAAATCTGTCAAATAAATGGTGAAAATTCTGTTACATTACAGATTTTTTTTGCAGTGCAGTGGTCAGTCCAGTGGTCAGTCCACTGGACACATAGTCCAGTGGAATATTCATCCAGCTCCGCAGTACGGTCCGTCGCAGCACTGTCTCAGACTGTTCTGCCTGCTATTAAATGTTTTGCGTATTTGTAATTGTAATGTCAGTTGTAATGCACATGTGTAAATGATAAACTGATAATCTGAGGCAGAATATTGTTAAAAACTGCACTTGTTTTCCCTCAGACGTTTCCAGTTGTTCATGTTATTCAGATTTTTGTAGATGTAAACATGATCATGATTTAATTTTAAATTCTTCACTGTTATTATTTGACTGGTTCTGGCCTGCCTCAGACCATACACTGTAAAAAAAAACAACTATAATTTAACAGAATTTTCACTGTTCATTTTACAGATTTTTTCCTGTATTTTTAAACTACAGGAAAATATCAATGAAATGACAAAAACAGACTGTGATTTTACATGTCAAATGTAAAAGAACACGAAAAAAATGTAACTGTGAATAACCATAAAATTTCCATTTTTTTTTAAATTTTTTTTTTTTTTCCACAGAAAAATACAGTTAAAATACATTTGCAAATGTATCGTAATTTCACAAATATTTCTTTTCTATTCATTCATTCATCATTCATTCTATTCAGAAAATATTGGTTCTGCAATATACATTGTAAAAAAAATCTGTAATTTAACAGAATTTTCACTGTTTACTTTACAGATTTTTCCTGTGTTTTCAAGATACAGGAAAATATCAATGAAATGACAAAAAAAAAAAAAAAAAAAAAAAAACAGACTGATTTTACATGTCAAATGTAAAATAACATGAAAAAACTGAAACTGTGAATAACCATAAAATTTCAATATTTTAAAATATTTTTTTTCTTTTTTCAAAGAAAAATACAGTTCAAATACATTTGCAAATGTATCATAATTTCACAAATATTTATTTTCTATTTATGAGATTAAACTGTTAATTTAAAGTTTAATACTGTAAAAAAAAAATAATAAAATGAGAAAAAATTACTGACAGTTAACGGTAACAGAAGTATTTGTTCTGTCAGTTGAACCAGACTTGTTTGTTAATTGACAAATATCTTGTGTAATTACAGGAGGTTTCACAACAAAAATGTTGAATAAATGCATTTTTGTGAATGTATAACATGTATAAGCACTGATAAACTGTCCAAATACAGTTTTTATCAGTGGATTGGACAACTGAGTCTCACTCAAAATTGTATATATATATATATATATATACATATATATATATAAATATTTATTTATTTATTTATTTATTTATTTATAGGGAATTTGATTGTTTTAATACATGTAAATATTCTTTATTAAACATTAAAAATTCAAAAAAATATGCAAAATCTCATGTAAAGTTATGGCAAACATCTGTATTTGAATTATGGAAAATTACCATATTTTTATGAGATGGTTATTTTCAGTTATTTAACAGTATTTTTTTGGTGCCCCTGCTGCTGGAATATTCCCATTTTTTAAATTTTATTTTATTATTATTTTTTTTTACAGTGTACTGGGCTGAATGTGGAACTGAACTCAAATGAGTTGGACAGCCCTGATCTAGAACATTCTATACCATAACCACATTATTTGCAGATGTATTACATTTACAGGACAAATGAATGCGTAGATATGAAAACACAGGTTTTAGGTTGTTTTTTTTAGTTCTCTCTCATCCATTCTGTTTCAAATCCATTTGAGAAGATGAGACACAGCTGATCCAATCAAACACAGCCTGACCTCTGACCTCACCCTTTAAAGCCCCGCCCCCTCCATGTCCTGCTGCCTTTTGTTTTAATGACACTCTAAATCTGCCCACACATTAAAAACACACCTGATTGGGCAGATGGATGTGGACTTAACCCTGCATGACCTTCCTGTGGGGACAATATCATTTTCCATGTTCTGTTTTTATTATTTCATATTTTGGATTAGAATCAAACCGTATCAACATGTACAGGCTCCGCCCACCATAAATAAACAACTGGATCAGACTGTTGTTCCTCAGAAAGAACCACTGTCTGTACACTGTAAAAAAAAAAAAAATAATAATAATAATAATGAAAATTAACACAAAATGGTATTATTCTGACAGCAGGGGTGCCGAAAAAATACTGTAAAATAACCATCTTAGAAAAATACCATAATTTTCCATAATTAAAATACAGTTTTTTGTCCTAACTTTACATGAGATTTTTTTTTTGTTGTTGTTGTTTTTTACTTTTTAATGTTTAATAAAACATATGTTCATGTATTAAAATGATTCAATTCCCTATAAATATATATATATAAATAATATTCACTGACACTCAGTTGTCCAATCCACTGATAAAAACTGTATTTGGACAGTTTATCAGTGCTTATACATGTTATACATTCACAAAAATACATTTATTCAACATTTTTGTTGTGAAACCTCCTGTAATTACACAAGATATTTGTCAATTAACAAACAAGTCTGGTTCAACTGACAGAACAAATACTTCTGTTACCGTTAATTGTCAGTAATTTTATCTGGTTTTATTTTTTTATTTTTATTTTTATTTTTTTTTCAATATTAAACTTTAAATTAACAGTTTAATCTCATAAATAGAAAAGAAATATATGTGAAATGATGATACATTTGCAAATGTATTTTAAACTGTATTTTTCTGTGAAAAAAAAAATCTGTTTAAAAAATGTTAAATGTTATTCACAGTTACAGTTTTTTCGTGTTATTTTCCATTTGACATGTAAAACCACAGTCTGTTTTTGTCATTTCATTAATATTTTCCTCTATCTGAAAAATACAGGAAAAATCTGTCAAATAAACAGTGAAAATTCTGTTAAATTACAGATTTTTTTTAATTTTTTTTTTTACAGTGTACCTTGAAACATGGAGACTAAAGTTGGGAGAAAGCAGCAGAGTCCTGTCTGGGATTTATTTGAATACGACGACAGAGAAGAAGAGAAAAGAGACCACTGAACTACAACTGAACTACAACTGAACTACAACTGAACTACAACTAAAGTAAAACTAAGCATTTAGAAAAAAATTAAAACTAATAAAAACTATCAAACCTGCTCTAAAAATGAATTAAAATGAACTGAATTAGAGGGGGAAAAAAAGTCCAAACTAAATAAAGCTAAACTAGAATGAAAAATCTAAAACTATTAGAACCATGATACACATACATGATCCCATTTGCATGGTAGTGGGAGTGTGTGTGTGTGTGTGTGTGTGTGTGTGTCCTGTAGTCACTTCCTGTCTTTATTCCTGTTTAAGTGTCCATATTTGTACAACAAGTGTATGCGTTCACCTCCTGGGTTAACCTTAGCTAAACTGTTTGGATGTCAGTCTTGTTTTCCATGCCATAGCCTGGTCCTGCAGTTATTCCTTCTGCCTTGTTTTCCATGCCATAGCCTGGTCCTGCAGTTATTCCTTCAGCCTTGTTTTCCATGCCATAGCCTGGTCCTGCAGTTATTCCTTCAGCCTTGTTTTCCATGCCATAGCCTGGTCCTGCAGTTATTCCTTCTGCCTTGTTTTCCATGCCATAGCCTGGTCCTGCAGTTATTCCTTCAGCCTTGTTTTCCATGCCATAGCCTGGTCCTGCAGTTATTCCTTCAGCCTTGTTTTCCATGCCATAGCCTGGTCCTGCAGTTATTCCTTCTGCCTTGTTTTCCATGCCATAGCCTGGTCCTGCAGTTATTGATGACACCCACAGCTCTTCTTCCTCTGGGCCTCATTTCCATTCTGCCTTCTTCACACCTTACCCTGCACTACTTTACGACGTTCTCATTAGTTGATTTGCATATTTATGTGGACAGGTGATGCACAGACACGAGGGGGGGGGGGTAAAATATGTGCGTCTGTGCGTTGTGTAGCGTGAAAGATCTACAATCCCTCCCACTTTTCTCAGAGTCCTTCATAAATTGTGCACACAGGACACTTATTGAACGCAGAGGAAGAACCTGTGCAGAATTAATGGAGCGTCACTATTAGAATGTGAGAGCGCTGTTGATAAAGAGTGAAGATGGATGGGGAGAGGGGTTCCTGTAATAGACGGAAGCTTCATAAAATATGAGGTTATACACAGAGACAAGCCTGGGTGATAGACTTCTGAGGGTGTGTTTATGCATTATGGATACACTTACATGGAGTTTAAGATGGAGGACGGAGGCGTTTGGGCATGTTCATGAGGTTAGCATTAGCATGTGTGTGCGTGTGCAAACACCTGTACACACATGTTTAAACAGAACTAAGAGTTTTTTGGTAATGAGGATAAAACAGATGATGGTGAAAATGGTTTTGACAGAAGTTATGAAAGCAAAGATGGTGATAACGGTGATATGGTAATACACCCCCAGCCTCAGAAAGACCCACTCTGAATGTTCTGTGGGACACTTTTAGCTTTGATTACACGACTGACACCTGACCACGCAGTCCGTTATGTCACACAGAGCTCACACAGTGCAAGGTTATTATCGTTAACGAAAACTAACAAAACGACGAAAACCAGAATTGAAAAAACATTTTCGTTAACTGAATTTAAAAAAAACTATAATCAAAAGAAAAAAACTGACCCTAAACTGATATATTTTCAGTCCAGAACCAAGAAGTGGAATATTTGTCCTGAATGTCACTAAAATGAACTCAGACCTTGTCACATACAGAATGTACAATGTCATGGAGGTGGTGTCAGGATGTGGACTCATACCAGTAATAGTAACTATAACAGAAGAAAAACCAAGTCATACCTCACACACCAACACTCCTTCCTTCCTTCCTTCCTTCTTTCCTTCCGTCCTTCGTTCCTTCTCCTTCCTTCTTCCTTCTTCTTCCTTCTTCTTTCCTTCTTCCTTCCTTTCCTCCTTCTTCCTTCCTTCCTCTTCCTTCTCCTTCTTTCCTTCTTCTTTTTTTCCTTCCTTTTTCCTTCCTTCCTTCTTTCTTCTCTTCCTTCCTTCGTTCCTTCTTCCTTCGTACGCTCTTCCTTCGTTCCTTCTTCTTTCCTTCCTCCTCTTTCCTTCTTCTTTCCTTCCTTCTTCTTTCCTTCCTTCCTTCTCCTTCTTTCTTCCTTCTTCTTCCGTCTTCCTTCCTTCCTTCGTTCCTCCTTCTTTTTCCTTCTTTCCTTTTCTTTCTTCCTTCCTTCCTTCCTTCCTTCTTTCCTTCCTTCTGTCCTTCCTTCTTTTTTCCTCCTTCTTTCCTTCCTTTGTTCCTTCCTTCTTTCCTTCCTTCCTTCCTTCCTTCTTTCTTCCTTCTTTCCTTCCTTCCTTTGTTCCTTAACTTTTACCTTCATTAATATTTTCCTCTATCTGAAAAATACAGGTAAAAGGTAAAAGTTCAGAGGTGGTGTGCAGATGTTATGGACTTCTGCACACAGTGAGAAGTGCAGATGTGCTTCAGGTGGAGGTGGGGATGACAAGCTTCAAGGTTTGAGTTCATTTTAGTGACATTAAAGGCAAAACTTCCAGTTCTTGGTTCTGGACTGAAAATCTATCAGTTTAGTGTCAAATTTTCCCAGGAATCTGAATCTGAAATCATTTATGCAAAATCTCTGCTTCAGTTGTCTTCATCATTGACAGAACCAGTCCAAATCTAACAAACTGGTGGCAGTTTCAAAAACCAATTGAAAATTTGGTTGTAAAACAAAAACTTGATCTGACTTTAGGAAAGTAAATGGATCTAAATAATCTAAACTAATTGTAGCCCATGTAGGTGGGCAGAATTGTTTCCGTTTTGGAGGCTACATATTGAAAACTGAGTGAATGCAGGGGTTTTTTTGTTTGGTTTTTTTTGACAACGGTATGTATTTTTTTCACAAAGTAAAAACTGATGGGGGTAGTGTTAGTAAAAGTAAGGATTTGACTGATCTAATATTAGAATAGACTTAATTGTTGGTAATGCTTTATTCACAACAGAAAAAGAAAGAGAATGGGGTATAATACATACAGATTTATGATCGTATCAGCTCTACATACAGAATTAGAAGTCCAATTCTGACCTAGAAGCCCAAAAATCTAAACCAAACTATCCCAGGAACTGAGGAACTGTCTGATCTGACGTCACTGACTTTGAACTGAAATCACTGAAACTGATCCTCATTCAAACGGACAGACCATAAACTCTGCTTTGAAGGTTAAAACGAAGCAAGTTCAATGAACATTTACAAACAGCAACAGGATTCATATGGGTTTGCAAATTATCTATCACTGAAAAAGGGTCATTTTTGCTCCACTTTTTATCAAACATCATGTAAAAAGTCCCACAAGGACAAGTCATACACATTTTTGGATGTTCTATTCTGAAACTACACAATTTTTCCAGTAAATTCAACACAAGACACTGCATGAAAGGTCTACATTTATTCCACAAGATTTTTTTCACAATGTCACAATAATACTCAAAGTTTCAACCTTGACTACGAACAAAACAACTCGAACATCAACTATTCAGATAAAAACCAGAGTTTAGACTAATTTTTGTGCACAAGTTAAATTCACGCAGTTTGAAGGAAAATGGAAAAGTGAGTAAGATGTGTTCCTGTTCCTGCTGGAATTGAAATTGGATATATCAGGCCTGTAACGGTACACAAAATTTTTGGTTCAGTACGTTTTCGGTTTTCAAAGCCACAGTTGTATTTTTTTTTGGTTTTTTTTCGGTTCGGTACGGGAAGAAAGAAAACCCCTCAAAATGTCTTTCATACATTTATGAATTTTTTAAACATTTTTCCCCCAATTTTTGGAAACAATAGAAAATAGAAAAACAGGAATAATATAATTCTGCTGCTACAAATCAAATAGAAAATAAAATAAATTTTAATATTACTAAATGTATTTTAAACATTAATATTGCACTTTTCCTGACAGGTAGTTTTGAACAAACAAGAAAAATCTAATCCCAGTTCTGTCAGTTCACATTCTGCAGAAAAATAACAAAAAAATTCCACATGAAGTGCAACATTAACAAGAGGACAAACTGGTATTCTGTTGAAACAAACTGAAGAGAAACGGGGGGGGGGCAGAGGGATGACAGAGCTGAGACAGCTGGAGGACATGACAGAACTGTGTCCCCATCTGACACACAGATGGCATCCATCACACACCTTTAACTATGAAGTGTGTGTGTGTGTGTGTGTGTGTGTGTGTGTGTGTGTGTGTGTGTGTGTGTGTGTGTGTGTGTGTGTGTGTGTGAAAGTGGTCCAGGTCAGATTTAGGACCACATATGAAAGTGGTCTGGGAGCTTCAGCTTCAGCAGATCCAAGGTCAGCTTCACAGTTAAGCACCGACAGAGCGCTGAGTGGTGGAATTCTGAGCGCAAATTACCCATGACCGCTCCCATCATGTCCACGTACCTTATCTACATTTCAGAGCAACTCCCTGCCCACTGACGAAAACAACAAGCATTGTATTTTATCGGCTCCCATTAATTAGACAGCTCCCTAACTCAGCTGCATGCACTGTAAAAAAAAAAAAAAACTGTAAAAAAAACGGTGTTATTCCGGCAGCAGGGGCGCCAAAAAAATACTGTTAAATAACAGAAAATAACCATCTCATAAAAATACGCTAATTTTCCATAATTAAAATACAGTTTTTTGCCCTAACTTTACATAAGATTTTGCATATTTTTTTTTACATTTTAATGTTTAATAAAGAATATTTACATGTATTAAAACAATCCAATTCCCTTTAAATATATATATATATATATATATATATATATATATATATATATATATATATATATAAATAATTTTCAGTGAGACTCAGTTGTCCAATCCACTGATAAAAACTGTATTTGGACAGTTTATCAGTGCTTATACATGTTATACATTCACAAAAATACATTTATTCTGCATTTTTGTTGTGAAACCTCCTGTAATTACACAAGATATTTGTCAATTAACAAACAAGTCTGGTTCAACTGACAGAACTAATACTTCTGTTACTGTTAACTGTCAGTAATTTTATCTGGTTATATATATATATATATATATATATATATATATATATATATATATATATATACATATATGTGTGTGTGTGTTTTTTTTTTCAGTATTAAACTTTAAATTAACAGTTTAATGTCATAAATAGAAAAGAAATATTTGTGAAATTACAATACATGTGCAATGAATTTCTACTGTATTTTTCTGTGAGAAAAGAAAAAAAATTCTTTTAAAAAATGGAAATTTTATGGTTATTTACAGTTGCAGTTTTTTCATGTTCTTTTCCATTTGACATGTAAAATCACAGTCTGTTTTTGTCATTCCATTGATATTCTCCTGTGTCTTAAAAATACAGGAAAAATCTGTCAAATAAACAGTACAAATTCTGTTAAATTACAGATTTTTTTTACAGTGTGAGAGGTGGAATTCTGAGCGCAAATTACCCATGACCGCTTCCATCATGTCCACGTACCTTATCTACATTTCAGAGCAACTCCCTGCCCACTGAAGAAAACAACAGGCATTGTATTTCTGGGCTCCCACTAATTAGACGGCTCCCTAGCTCAGCTGTATGGTGCAGTATAATTAGGTTAGCATAAGCTGCTGTTCTGAGGGTGAAGCTCATTTAAGCAGCAGTAGGAACAGGGTCTGTCTGGGGGTGGTCTCATTCCCCATGTCCAACACACACCCAGAAAAAGGATAGCGGGCTGTTTTCCCTGTGTTGGGTTAAAGCCTGTGTGTCTCCAGTCAAGTGCCATGGAAATCCTGTTTGGGTTTGGTGGGGTGGGGGGGGTGGGGGTGGGGGGCACAGCTCCATTCACTGCTGCCTAATCAAGTGCTATCTGAGCCCCAATCCTCTTACGCTGCTCGACTGGACCGCACTTCTGTAATGTCGGACTGAAGTTGAAGACTCCGACTCCACAGGGACACGGGGGGGGGGGGGGGGGGGGGGGGGGGGGGGGGGGGGCTCAGTAAGGTTTAGTCTTTGTTTCACTCTGCTCTCCAACTCCAGGCCTCAGAATGTAAATGCACGGTGCATTCACAGACGCTGAGGAATTCTGCATCTGCTGCCTTTTTCATGAGTTGATTAGTGCAGCTACACTGTAAAAAAATGTGCAATTTAGCAGAATTTTCACTGTTTATTTTACAGATTTTTCCTGTATTTTTAAGATACAGGAAAATATCAATGAAATGACACAAACAGACTGTGATTTTACATGTCAAATGGAAAAGAACAGGAAAAAACTGGAACTGTGAAGAACCATAAAATTTACATTTTTTTAACTGCTTGTGTTGGGTCCGGTCCGGTCCGGTCCAGTCCGGTCCGGTCCGGTCCAGTTCTTCTCACAGGTTCTTTCACCTCCCAAACACCTCCTAATTTAGTGTCATTTATAATCTAATGTTTCAGCTGAACTTATCCCTTCTGAATGGTTTATGTGTTCATAAACCCTTTGGCGCTCAGTGGTTTTCTCACAAACCTTATCAGCTTCATTTATAAACTTAATTTGGGCTGTGGGCTTTGATTGACAGGTGTGATTGACAGGTTGGTCTTCTGCCAGATGGGACTTAAAGAGCTTCTGTCGATTGAATAAAACATGTTCTGTGAGCCCTATTTGTGGCTAATAATAGATTCAAACTCTGTTAAATGACTGTTCGTTTGTGAGACGCGTGTCTTACACTAGATGGCAGATGACTAACGAGGTGTGGCTTCCAATCCTGCTCTACACCATGCAATTAATGAATGAATGAATTAATTTCATTATTAAAAACAAAGACCAAATGTATGAACCAAAAAAGAAAAGAAGAAATTAACCCTCTGGTATCCAGGTGTGCCTTTTAGGCACACGTTGCACTTCATTTTAAATACTTCATATTATTTTTCACAATTTAAATAAAGTTAGAATTCAAAAGATGTTCATTTGTTCATGATCTTTAAAATTCTGTCCACCAACTAAACTGTGCACATTGTAAACAAAAGGAAATGACCAGACTAGCATCTGTCTGCCAAGTGTGCATAAAACGCACTATTTCTAACATTTGTTCTGTAGGATTAG
Organism: Sphaeramia orbicularis; assembly: GCF_902148855.1. NCBI lineage: Eukaryota > Metazoa > Chordata > Actinopteri > Kurtiformes > Apogonidae > Sphaeramia > Sphaeramia orbicularis. The sequence continues at coordinate 54,444,105 of NC_043966.1, forward strand.
GACTGAGCTGGATTTACAAAAATAAAATCAAATTAGAGCAGAAAAATAAACCAATATATAATATTTAATAGTTTGATTTATAGGTGTGCATTTTACGCACACTTGGTGACAGATGCTAGTATTTTTGAACATTTGACCTAGCGCCAAAAATACTAATGCAAATTAACCAGTGTTGGAGTTAATCACTGACATATGCCAGGATGAAAAAATCTAATAATATATGATCCACTTTTTATGGAGTATAGGGGAAAAAAATCATTTTTGTGTCTTTTTTGCACCAAAAATTTTTTATGTTTCCATTACAAACATGGCATTTAAAGGGTTAATAATGTGACACTTATTGTGTATTTGGTATTTTTATTCACGGCTCAAGTTGATGAAATAGAAAAAAGTGTAAAAGAATTAAAAACAAACTATAAATTTTTTTTTTGACATTATTCCACAAGTGTGCAAAAAAGGCACACTTGGTGCTTAGTAAGGGCCTTGGTGGACGGAATACCAGAGGGTTAAATATGAGTTGTTTTGCTCGATGAGTGTTTTATTTTGCAAATCTAAGTTGTTCTATTCTGACTGATGGATGTTTGTTTGTTTCTTTGCAATAACTTTCTATCTATGTATTTTTGCACCTTTGTGCTGAACAGCGAGGTTATTATCGTTAATGAAAACTAATGAAGTGACGAAAACTAGAATTGAAAAAACATTTTCATTAACTGAAATGAATAAAAACTAGAATAAAAAAAAAAACATAACTAACTGAAACTGTATTGTGTGTTTACAAAACTAACTAAAACGGATAAAAATTATGGATAAAATTCCCTTCATTTTCGTCTTTGTCAATGTTGGATTGATAAAAAATCGATTTATTAGCTCTCTCAGTTTTCTGTACTGTCTCCATACGACACTTTTTGCTCCGTCACTTGTGTTCACTTGTGGTTTCCAGTCGTCTTCTGGTCCCCACTCTACCTGGAAACATGGAGACTAAAGCAGCAGAGTCCTGTCTGGGATTGATTTGAATAGGAGCACAGAGAAGAAGAGAAAAGAGACCACTGAACTACAACTGAACTACAACTGAACTACAACTGAACTACAACTGAACTACAACTGAACTACAACTGAACTACAACTAAACTACAACTGAACTACAACTAAACTGAACTACAACTGAACTACAACTAAACTACAACTGAACTACAACTGAACTACAACTAAACTACAACTAAACTACAACTGAACTACAACTGAACTACAACTAAACTACAACTGAACTACAACTAAACTACAACTAAGCACTTAGAAAAAAATGAAAACTAATAAAATGATCAAACCTGCTCTAAAAACAAATTAAAATGAACTGAATTAGAGAATAAAAGTCCAAACTAAATAAAAGTAAGAAAGAATGAAAAATCCAAAACTATTGGAACCTTGCTGAACAGTGATGAAGAGGTCATGTTCGTGTCTTTGCTATGTGGAAACTTTTTGTGGTTAAGTGAGCCAAGCATTAAAACTTGGATACTTTCTGTAGTTGATGTGCTACACATGAACGTTCAGACGAACATCCTGTGCAGGTGTAGAACCTACACCAGTGGCGATTTCTCACAGACTGCAGTGGAAGCCCGGCTTCCCCTAAAATTACGAAAATTAAATGGTTAAATATGTTCGGTTGTGTTGACATTTTATTGACTCCAAATGTGTTAGAACACGTTCATCTTAAAGACGAGTTGGTTCAGAATCAGCTTTATCCCAAACCAACAGACTGGCTGTTGTTCACTTCTCCGTTCCCGTGTCTGTTTTCTCCTCCATCTCTGCTCAGTGCATTCGTCCACAGACTGTGTCCGTCTGTGGGATTCAGTGGGACTGAGTGGAACTGGTTTTTTCATTGACTCAAAACTGGACGCTAATTGGATAAATGACACCATGTTGTCCCGCCGCCGGGTGTCTCTGGGGGTGAATGGAGCTGTGGGCGGAGCTCGGCCAGGCTGGACGCCAGAATCCCACATGCTGATTGGAGGATCGGTCGAAAGGCTGAATCCCGTTTGATTGACAGCTGTTTTCAGATCTGCTCCTTCACTGACACAGTTCAGTTTAATACCGTCACACATTCTGCTGGGAAACCACACAAACCACTACGAAATTACTCGTTCATTTCTTGCACTGTAAATAAAACACACTCATTGAACTTTTTTTTTTGTTTCAATTTAACATAATTTCACTGTTTTCTTGTTTCAGTTCCATAATTTAATCATTTCTTGTTCAGTTTAATATGGTTTTGTAGATAGTTAAATCAATCAAACTGTCGGCTCATTTGCAGTGAAAGGAGCATCTGTAGTTTAAAAAGGCTGAAGTCTGACACCCACAATGCACTGGGCCAAGGCCGTCTGAGCAGAGAGGACACTGGTCCAGTCCCTGGAAAAGACGCCTACTGTGTACGATAAGGTCACTGAGCATTTTCTTAAAAAAGAACGGAGGGACAAATTTATGTTTAAATAACTTGACTTTTTTTTTTTTTTTTTTGATGTAAGCCGACAATGAGCTTCCCCTGTCTGCAAGACGAGCAGCCGCCACTGACCTACACTATAAGAAATCTGTAATTTAACAGAATTTTCACTGTTTATTTTACAGATTTTTCCTGTATTTTTCAGATACAGGAAAATATCAATGAAATGACAAAAACAGACTGTGATTTTACATGTCAAATGGAACAGAACACGAAAAACTGTAACTGTGAATAAGCATAAATTTACATTTTTTTAAATATTTTTTTTTCTTTTTTCACAGAAAAATACAATTAAAATACATTTGCAAATGTATCGTAATTTCACAAATATTTCTTTTCTATTTATGAGATTAAACTGTTAATTTAAAGTTTTATACTGTGAGAAATAAATAAATAAATAAATAAAACCAGATAAAATTACTGACAGTTAACGGTAACAGAAGTATTAGTTCTGTCAGTTGAACCAGACTTGTTTGTTCATTGACAATATCTTGTGTCATTACAGGAGGTTTCACAACAAAAATGTGAATAAATGTATTTTTTGTGAATGTATAACATGTATAAGCACTGATAAACTGTCCAAATACAGTTTTTATCAGTGGATTGGACAGACTGAGTCTCACTGAAAATTGTGTGTATATATATATATATATATATATATATATATATATATATAATATAATATATATATATATATATATATATTAGGGTGGTTCTTACACATGTGAAATTTTTTCTTCATGTTTTTTTCAAGCTCTTACCCCTCAGTTTGTTCCTTTACCTATACTGACGTAAAGGAAATGTACCAAAAGAAAATTCTCAGGTATTTACTGTAGCTCAATACCTTAAACTTTTTATATGCAGACATTAAACCTTCACGAGATTTCAACCACAATGCAATATACATTAATCAATGACATGTTTTTAAACTCAATTCTGAAATTCAACACAATGTCCAGTTAAAACAATCATGGCCTGTGTATTGACATCAAAATAAAGTCAATTTGAATTTAACATCTAACATTCAAAACACTATGACTACAGTCAACCAGAGTCCATAATGTGTTACTGAACAGATACTCTAGAATATCTGGAACTACTGAGTAACATGTTCACAGTTCTCATCCCTGTCGTGGGCAGACAGGGTCTCTTTGTGTCCCACGCCGTCCAGGTTCTCGTTGTGCCAGCAAAAACTCTTGTCTTCATTGATCATCATGATATTGAGGGCATTTGCATGTGCAATATCGAACAGATTATCAAGTTCAGCAACAAACGCATTCTCGTTAGCTTTCTGAGTTGCAGACTGGCAATTCTTATTTTTCTTCTGGTGGCGCCACCTCTCAAATGTTTTTTCAAGCTCGACTTGGCAATTCTGCTTGTCTGTCCCTGGTTGGAATCCTGGCTTTTCTCCCAGAACTTGGCTATCTCTGACACTGTTGCAGCAGATGACTGACGTGCAGTTTCGTGAAGTTCAAGATGAAGAACAACCCCAACGACATGCGTAATGATGGCAGCTTAGAACCAACAAGTTCTGATACAGTAGACCCAAGAAGATAGATTTCATCTTGAGACGGGTCGTGACAGCCATGGTTGGTATGATATGTTTGCTTGCTTCGACAAAGTGAGCGCAACGTCACTATCACTAATGCCACAAAATCATCCCATTTACATAGAAAGTTTTGTAGCTGAAGTGCATGAAACATTGGTGACCATGGTTAGTGTTTGAACTGTTTCTCATTGTCGTACACCATGGTAACTTGGCATGTTGCTATCATTGTCACCAGAAAAGCAAACAAACCGTGTATTTGATTAGGATACAGTCAATTACAAGTAATAATGAGGAAATATAACATTTGATAACCATAAATATGATAAAGGTCATTAGTAGCATGACCATGAGTACTATTTGCATTTACAAATACGTGTATATTTTTTCAGAATTTGAGCAGCCTTGAGCTACCCTTAAATATGTTTCAAATGTGTTCATGTTTGTTTGGAGAGTTTGTTTTTGGTATTGGAAACAAAATAGAGGGTAAGACCTAAGAAATTTGGAACTTTAAAAATAAGGACCACCCTAATATATATATATATATATATATATATATATATATATTATATATATTATATATATAGATATTTATATACACATACATGTAGGGAATTGGATTGTTTTAATACATGTAAATATCTTTATTAAACATTAAAAGTAGAAAAAAAGCTAAATCTCATGTAAAGTTAGGGCAAAAAACTATATTTTAATTATGAAAAATTACCATATTTTTATGAGATGACTATTTTCCGTTATTTAACAGTATTTTTTTTGGCGCCCCTGCTGCCGGAATATTACAGTTTTTTCATGTTACTTTTTTTTTTTTTTTTTTTTACAGTGTACCCCACGTGGAGCAGTTTAAGCTTCCATTGTGATTGGTTGCCCCCATGTGGGGCAAATATGTGTTTTGCCCAGCAACGACTATTAACCAATCATATGTGTATGTTGAACTTATGTAACTGAATAATGGGAGTCTCCAAAGTGTCACTAAAGACTAGAAAATGTAAAGAAGGACACTCTTAAAACGGAAGCAGAGTTCAGAGTTGGTTATAACAGATACCAGTGGAGAACGGACTTCTGTTTGATGTTCACTTTTTTGTCTTTTTTTTTCTATTTTTGGCCGGAATCAATAAATCAAGCTTTGTTTTAACCTTTTAAACCTCAACCCTTCTATTTGGTGAATTTCTTCATTTCTCCTGTGTTGGTTCTTCCATCGGAAACCCCAGAGTTAAGTTAATAATCAAAATTAAGTGACCCCCCCTCTGGTAGTAGGCCGGCTTTGGCCGGACCCCATTTTTTGGAGTAGATTAGAGGCCACTGTCGGTCATGCAATCTCCAGAACATGCAGACTTAGACCACAGGTGTCAAACATGTGGCCTGGGGTCCTAAACCGGCCCACGAAGGGTTCCAATCCAATGTGCAAGTTAGGGCATCGAACTCAAAAATAGTATTATTATAATCTAGAAATAATGACAACACCAAATTGTTTCTCTTTTATTTAGTGCAAAAAACATTAAATTATGAAAATGTTTTTGTTAAGAAGCTCTCCTGTACCAATAAAATGTGACTAACCTGAACAAATGTGTCCAACCTGAAATGTCTGTATTAAATTCAGTCCAGTTTGAACTCTTTTCTTCCTGTTCCTCAGTGTTTAGTGTCTTTGGAGATCTGATCCAGAATGCACATGGACTAATGAGAAGTGGAGGAAGAAGACTGAGAAAATTACACGGATTTATCTGAAGAAATTTCTTTTTTTTTGTCAGGTTTTTCACGTCCTTTTTGTTTGGATAGTTTTTCAACGTCAGTATTGGCATAACTGAATGTGATTTTTTGCACTAAAACAATTTGGAGTTGTCATTATTTATTAGTTATCCTGCTATTATTTTACTGGTCCGGCCCACTGCAGATTAAATGGGCTGAATGTGCCCCGACCCCCCCCCCCCCCCCCCCCCCCCCCCCCCCCCCACCCCCCCGGAACAAAGTGAGTTTGACACCCCCGGACTAGACTGTAAGAGATTTAGTACGCGGTGGATATAAAGATTAAAGATAAAAGATAGATAGATAGATAGATAGATAGATAGATAGATAGATAGATAGATAGATAGATAGATAGATAGATAGATAGATAGATAGATAGATAGATAGATAGATAGATAGAAATTCATTACCCATACCAAGGCTTATTTATAATGCATTTAAGAACTTTACAGATGGCCAAAATGCCGTGCACGAAACATAAACAAGGGGTTAACATATGTAAAGAAGTAAAAACAGTGTAACCCAGGGTGCAGAACAGTGGGCTAAGAATAATAAACTACAACCATCATAAAAACTAAGACAAATTAACCCTTTCATGCCTGAATTATGAGAACCTTAAGATTTTTTTCCTGGGTGTTTTTATTCCTCTTCAGGCATTAAAAAAACAATGCAATTGAAAAAAAATGTATGAACTTATTTTTCATGGAGTTGCAAAAATATCCACTCAGCTGGACCCCATGCATTTAATTTATGAAGCAAGGAAACATGGATTTACTGACATACTGTGTGAAAACTATGGAATAAAAACATGTTTAACCCTTTCATGCATGACTTATGAGAACCTTAGGCAAGATTTTTTTCTTGAATGTTTTTATTCCCCCTTAGGCATGAAAAAAACAATGTGAGTGATTTTTTTTTTTTTTTTTCAGGTTATTCACATCTTTTTTGGAAAATGTAAATATTTTCATAATTTAACTGGGGGTTTTTGTACTAAAATAAAAAAAAACAAACAAACTTGGATTTGTCATTATTCATAGGTTATTCAGTCATTATTTTCCTGGTTGTGGCCCGCTGCAGATCAAACTGGGCTGAATATGGAACTGAACCAAAATGACTTTGACAGGCCTGAGCTAAGGGAAACTGGTTCCACAGCTTTGGGGCACAAACAGAACAGAGCCCACAGGTCCACACCAAGTTTCTGTTTAGTTTTTGGAACCACAAGCTGCAGCTGATGTGATCTGAGAGCACGGGGGCGGGGGGGGGGGGGGGGGGGGGTCATTACCCAAAATGATGGTGGTGTTTGTGACTACTGTGCTGCGTGTTTACCAGTTTACTGTTTACCCATAAACCCTCTGTCTGCCACAGATCAGTTCATTTCTTTCCAGATCTGCTGGTTTTTGGTTCCTTAGTGCCTCCATGGGGCCAGATCCAAACTCGTGTCTTCAAAAGGGCAGATCACAGACCAGCGGATGTTCACAAACCCCTGACCTTCTTCTGATGCTCCTGTCTGCAGCCCAGCGTCCCTGTTTTTATGGCGTCAGTCACATGGTGGGGGTTCTTTCATATGGTGGGGGTTCTTTCAAACCGACACTAATGTGTGGATAAAAACCGTGGAGTCGTCGCACGGCTGCAGCGACGGCGTTTGATTAACAGACCTCCCACCGCAAACAAGTGTCTGAGGAAAAATACTTTAGAAAAGCGCAACAAAAATGATGGAAAAATACTATTTACAAATATAAACAGTATTTTCAAGAGTTAAAGTTTAAAAAAAAGACACACTAATCTGATCACAGCAGTCACTGTCACCTGCTCCAAACACCCCCCCCCCCCCCATACTGGGCCCAAACACCTGCCCCATACGAGGTCAGCTCACATGTGCTCACAGCTCTTCTGTGTCTGTGTTCCTATTAAATCAGTCTCAGTGAATCCAAAGGAACTTTGTGTTGGTAAATGACAGTTGTTCAAATGGACAGGATTTCAGTTCTGTTCAACATGTTGATGCTCATATGAACTATGTTTTCAGCTCCAAAATGAACCATTTCAGCACAATTAATGCTATATTTTCATGTCACAAATGGACAAGTTCTATTTGAACTGTATTTACCTGAAAAACAAATCTTCTCTTCTTTTGGATTCCCCAGTTTTTCTTCCCAGATTCTCTCCTCCATATCACATGTTTTATTTGTACAGGTTCAATCTGGAGTATGGTGCTGATCCATCCTGCTTCTGTTCCACCAACACATACATGAAGAATGGCACACAGCACTGTTTACATCAACACTTTTACAATAAGA